>NW_015114167.1:257834-300224 GCF_001443285.1 Poecilia latipinna | reverse complement strand
CAGATTTAATGAGAAAACTGATAATCATACTCTTTTCTTGACTTCATAAAACAGTATGATTATGCAATTTTCCTGTTTATATCTCTTAACATCATTATTTTTAAAAATTGTTCTATTTGGTGTGAAGACGGAGTAGGTCCAGTCAAAGAAGGTTTGTCTCTGAACGTGTCCAGGGGGGAAATTCACAACTGTCAGTGTGTGACCAGCTTGGCCTTGTGCTGTTACACTGTGTCACTGCTAAAAAAAAAAAAGAAGCAACAGTACACACATCTTGCCCCTTACACATGCACTTAGAGAAGCAACAACAAGTGTGACACTGAAATGACGGGATGGAAGCACTGGCGCATGCTCGCTGATGCACACAGGCGTACACAGAGATACTACAGGGCCAGAAAAGGGCTGAGGCTGGTGACAGTCCCTGTCTCTACGCTGGTGTCAGTCTCTCTGGAGGAAGGAGGCAGAGTGACACAGGGTGGCCAGTGGTGACACAAAATCTGTCATCAAGAAGTGACAGAAATGACCCAGTTCCCTTTCAGTCAGCCCTTCCCAATCGTCAGCACTTGGTTCCAACTTTGGATATCTGCTCTCGCTCCACTCAGATTCTCCCCCGGTCTCTCTTTCTACCTTCTTCTCAGCAAATCTTTTAAAGACTATAATCAAGCAAAACTTCAATGACACAAGAACGATTTGGAAGCGTTCTTAGTACCTCGTGAACTTTCAGAAAAGTATCTTATACAAATTACTAAGAAAAGTGAATTAAAGTTAGATTGCCTTGCAAGACTATTCACATCCCATAGATCACTTCAGGACTAGTCATTTTGCAAAATTATATTGCAATGTATTTCAGTCTGGCTTTTTGTGATTGACTAGTGCAAAGTAGTGGATAATTATAAAGTAAAAATAATTCTTCCCGCCCCCCCGCTGGTTCATAATACAATTTTAAAAAGAGTGATGTGAAAATGTTCCACCCTTTCTATGATTTTACCTCAAATAAAATCCAATGTAACCAATTTGCTTAAATTTCACCTAATTGGTTTAAAGACTTAAACACTCATCAGGAGTGTGAGTTCATTTTAGTCAAAATACAGCAGCTTTTTCTTTTTAGGCTTTATACGTTTTTAGACAACAGTGTTATGAAGAATAAGGATCAGAGCAGGAAGTTCAGAGACTAGGTGCATTTAAAAGTGCATTTGAAATGCATTTATGAACTTTAGTATCAGTTATGCAAAATAAGGAGACTACTTTAAAGAAGGTATGCACCAGGACATTCATACATCGAACACATTTAATAAAGAACAATGGTGATAAAAGGTAGGAAAAGATTACGTTCAATGCCTAGACAGACAAAAAAAAACAAAAATGCCATCGGGACATAAAAATGTATTGACTTATTAAGACAGTCTTGATTTACAGTTTAAGTGACAGCTTTGACTGTAACAAAGGGAGAACACAGCAGTATAAGTTATACTCTTTGTCATTCATCTAACCTGCATGTCTTTTTTAATTAAATCTAGACATAACTTCTCTAGTTTTGCTTACATGTCAAAGGATGATTTTGAATTTAACGAGACTAAGCAGCAAAGAAAATGTAAATCTATCTAACAGGAAAATAAAATATACTCCATAAACATTTAAACAAGACAAACCTGCATAGCCACATCCCAAACATCCGCCTTCTATTCTGCCTGAATTAGTTTGCATAATTCTTCATTAAAGTTGGGCTTCTGCTCAAGGCAGCATGATGTTCTTCGGTCAGAGCGATTCAAGGCAAACAGGTAGGAACATTTCTACTATTCTAAGAGAAAATACCACATAATGACATGTACTTATCATATTGCGCTGCTCCTAACTAGGCAATGTCATTTTCAACACAAGAGACATAGCTCTTCACTGGAAAACACAAAACACACATAGTCACGGCAAATGCAACCTTGAAATGTAACTTTTCCACACAGAACAATTCTTGCTGCATGTTTGCTTAAGATCCTTTGATTCTTTTGTATGCAAACAAGCCTTCAGCATGTCTCCTCTATATGCAGGCAGAAACGTTCTGTGACTGTTTTCCTGGTTGTAAAGGTGGGGAAATATAATTTGTTTGGTAAAACAGCATAAAATTAAAGACATTTAAGTGAGCTTATTCAGAGTTTTCTGCCAGGTAATTCTCATCTATCTGTGATTTTTCAAATTTGTGAAAGTAAAAGGTTTCAGCTGTGCAGCTGTAGAAATATCAGTCAGTTTAACATTTTGGGTTAAACGTATGGAGTGGAGTGATGATGTAGATCTTGCTGTTACTAAATGGATTGCAGAGTTTTCTTCTTTTTTTTTTATCTAATAATGCCAAAAAAAAAAGGGGGTATTAAGTAATGAAGCAAGCAGATGAAACAACCGGAGAAAATAACCTCTTCAGATTTGGTTCAGCTGTTAGAATAAGTTTATATCTGAACTTCATGCCTAAGAAGTGCTATTTATTCACAAAGCAGCTAAATAAAAATATTGCTTTTCAACAGCAAGCAGACATGTTGACATCTAATTCCAGATGAAGCAAATGCTCGCTGGCAGGTTCTCACAGTATAAAGAGTTATCCTGGAATTTATTGATTTTCCCAGTGCAAAAAAAAACAAAAAAAAAAACAATTTACTGCAGATTTTTATCATTGTCATGCTTCAACTTTACAGATGAAATGTTTGGTATGTGTCACAGAGTGAGCATTAAAAAAAAACTATTCTAGGAGAAGTTGTTTTAGCTCAAAACAAAATGTCCTCTTGCATTTGGATCAACAAGTCTCCTGTCTCTTGCACACTATGGATACAATTTGTTTGTTAAAGCTGCATTCATATATGAGTAATAACCAGAGCTGGATTAAAGATGAAGATTTATAATAAGGCATTTATCAAACCAGCCATTGCATTTGTATTTTCCAACTTAACTATTTATAACAATTTCATTTATAAAAAGAAAAACAACACCGAATCTATTACAGTACCTGCAAGCTGTGCATGTGGCAATAAACCAGAGACTTAAATAAATCATAAGGAGTAAATGAGCGTTCACTTCAGTCTTACTGAGTCCCTGACTTGCTTGGGCATCAGAGTTAGGCCTAAGGAGAACTTACTGTCAAGTCTTGCAGCATTACAACCTTGTTTATGTGATTGGAAACAATAAATCGTAAATGGAGAAGTTTTGGTGTTATCTGACCAGAGTATCTTCCTTTCCGATGTTTTACCAACTGCATGGCTTTTTTTCAACAATTACCTTCTTGTTGCTACTGTGTTGTAAAGGTTTGTGGAACTCATAATGAAGAGTTCTCCTGTCAACAAATTTCCCCCATTTTTCCTGTGCCTCTCTGAAGCTCTTCCTGAGTTACCATGAGCCTTTTGGTCGCCAACTAGTTTGATAGGTTTGCAAAATGCTTTAATACTTTGTGTGTATAAAGTGGAGGGACTTTTATAGAACGTGGAAATTTAAAGGAAAACCTGAAAACCAAACCTCCTGCAACAAGCACAAAAGTACCAATAATTAAAAGTAGGTTGCATAACTCATCACAAAAGCAGCCTTCACCTGCTTGGCCAACAATCGCGTTATGCTTAAGTCGCAGCTTCTGCTGCTTTCCCTTTGATTAGCCTTGTGTGTCGCATCATAGACAAGCACACAAAAACCCTCACCCACAGACATATATACACAGGGTGAACAATTTTTAGCATAACATTGAAAATTCCCTTTGATCCTCCTGTTAGGAGACGTCTGAGCCCATTTCTAATCAGCAAGTGAGAAGGGAAGAAACCAAAATATGCATGAGCAATATCTAAGTTGTACACATTAAGAGAGGGTGCAGAGAAATGTTTGGAGGCAACATAAAAAATCACTGTGACACTGTTCACTGTCAGACTAAATTTTCTCTGATGACCCATGACGCATTGAATAATTGCAGTCATTAAATTCAGTTCTTAACTTCGAGAAAGTAGGGGAGGAGAAAAAAACTTGGTGTTGCAAGTTTAGTGGATGATGAGGTTAGACGATACAAGCAGATTATAAAAGGAGGAGGAGAGGAGGAAATGAATGAAGGAATAAAGAAAAAGTTATGCCTAGGCGGTTTTATTTGCCGCTGCTGTTCTTAGATCTAATTTGAACTGCTATTTTTGGTTTCCCCCTTCCAAGACAAAGCGCATTTGCTCGTTTCCTTTTTCTTTTTTTTTAATCTGAGCTCACACTGATGTGTTCTTGTTCCCAAGGAGTGTATTGCCCATTCAGTCATAGTACAAAACTAATAGTTTTTAGTTTAAGATGATTGATGAGTAGAATAAATCAGGTAGCGCCTGTCTCCTCAATCTCTGTTATCTACTTCCTTTTTCAGATTTCCTCCCAGATGGACTTCCTGTGTTGCCCAGGAGACTATTCATCACCATGACAACCAAGTGCACCACCTGCAGTTATTACTCGAGTCTATTATTATAAGCAGAAATGCTTCTTGATATGCTAAACCCTGGAAGACACATAACTTTCATGTGTGTCTATGCACATGAGAGAAATTGCCTTTGCAAACTTGCTGTATACATTTGTATGCAATACGCATACAGATGCACTACAGTATATAAACTCGCTTATTGCTTTTTACTTTTCCCTTAAAGCTTTCTTTAAGGGAAAGCTTTAGGATCTAGTCGTACCTGTTGTGATCTGTGTTTTCTGTGTATTTATTTTGAGGTTTTTCTATTAGTCTGTTCCCCTGTGAGTCTCTGTCTTCCCTGTTGATTGTTCCCAGCTGTGTCTCGTTTCTTTGATTACCCTCCTAGTGTATTTAGTCACACCTGTTGTCTTTGTCTCTTGTCGGACCCTCGTCATGTGTCACCGTCGTGTGTTTGTCATATGTCGTCTGCCAGTTCCTTGTGTTCCCTGTGCTGCCATTGGATTTCATTTGGATTTATCATTAAAACCACAATTCATCTTCATCCTGGGTCTGCCTGCGTCTTCCCTCACTTCACCACCAAACCACCATCATGACAGTACCCTTTATGCAACTTTGGCCCACTTTTCTGCCGTGCCACATAGACAAAGCAACAGCTAAAAAGAGCTATTCAGCTTGAAAATGCCACACTTGTCACAATTCCCTTGAGTCCTATGAGCCTTCACAGATATGTGTATTTAGAGAACAATTAAAAAGATAAACACAGAGAAGAAAAAAAAAAACAACAGCACTGGCCACTTTAACAGACAAAATGTGGTCATAACACACATGAGGGACGCAGGCTTCGAAAGACAAATGTCTGAGTACGCAAACGTACTTGCACAGTGTGGTTGTTATGTTCATTAAAAGTTGGCATTTGGTGTTTCCAGCCACTTTGATTTAAAGTCAGACAATTAGACCAACAAGTGGTGACAAAACGGTTGCAAATTACTTTCCTGAAAATTAGCCTTAGTACGAAATGAAACGCATCACAAATAGTGGCTCTGGAGTGTTTTGTGTCCTATTATTTCTAAAAGAATTACCCGAATGGAGGTTCTTCTGCTCAGACCGGCTCATGAAGCTATAATAAACACCAATGGGAATTTTATGTTAGAGTGTTATCATAGTGGTATATGGGACTGAGTCAGTAGATGTATGACTGAAAGAAAAATCATTAACTCTCCAAAATAGACACACAGGTGTAATTTAGAGGAACAGATTTAAATGGTGAGGCTCAGGGAAAGGCATATATAAAAATCATTGCCCATTATTCTCACCCTGCAGTAGTTAGTTTTGTAAATGTTAATTAGTTCTACTGAAAAGGACAACAGTATATTGACCATTATATTGAAGTGTCCCTGTGACTATTTATGAGAGTATATGCAAAAACATAATTAGCGTCTAACCGGAAGCAATATGAACAAGACATTGTAGAACATGAGGAGAGTTCATTAAAAAAAAGAATAATGATTCAAAGCAAATAAAAGCTTCAACCTAATCTCGTTGTCAGTATATTCACTATCACATCATTAGAAAGAGGGAGGCTTGAGTTGCGATTTGTGATTTTATCTGTGACTCACAACCTATTTGAGAGGGGAAAAAAATGTCAACACATTCTTCTCAGTATGAGGACTCATTATTTTCCAACTGGAAAAGTTTACTTTTGACTGGTTTGTTTTTCTTATTTCTCCATCGTTGTTTTCAGATGTGAAGTGAATATCTGATCAAAGCACAGAGGTGACAATCCCAAGCGATCAAAAACATGCTGTGACTTTTGTGGGAATATGACTGAAGATTAATCTCTGATGTGGTTTTAAAAGTTAGTAGGCACAGCGGGACACATTTAAAACAACTCCCTTAGTTGCCAGAAATAATTATTAGCAACTCAAGTGGTTTCATTTAACATAGTCTAGGCTCTTCTAAAATGGCTGCTCTGCTTGACCTTGGTCTCAAACTGCAACCCTCATTGACCAGACAGAGTCCTGCAACCTTTAGATGTGTCCCTATTCCTAATTGAATGGAGAAACATCTAAAGTTAGAAACACTAAGCAATGCTAATCTGAGTTAAGTTGATGTGAGCAGTGTCATCTGATCTCTCATCATGTCTGGTGGACATTTTAGACCCAGAAGTAGGAAGGAGCACCACATGTTTTTACATGTTACTGAACTTTCCTAGATGGCTTTCTATTTATTTATTTTTTTATCTCTCAAGACTTCAGTGATGCCTTTATGTTTTGTTGTTTACTTTCACAGCTCTTTTTTCACAGCTAATGCAAATTTGCTTGTAAAGTTAGCGATTGAAGAATGACATGATGATAAAGCCTACCAAGCCGAAGCGAAACAATCAGCTGCTTGAGCCAATTTTGGTAAGGACAACAGACAAACCAAAAGTTTTCTGATTTTAATAATTTAATTCCTAAAATCATGAGGACAGAGTACTTTTTTTGTTTTCTTTTGGAAAATGTTCTTTCCTCCAAAAGCCTTTAATCCGTAGAGGAGGGCTCCTCTGACTTCCCTGCTGCATGCACATTCTCCACTGGGTTGGGATGCATCACTATGTTTAGTTAATCAAATATTTTTAATAATTTTTGCAAACATCATAAAAACAGTGCACTCTTGTTTCATCCATCCATCCATAGAAATACAGGCTACACTTTTTTAAACTCAATGTTCACATTTTTCTTATCACACTGGTTGGCAACGGCAACTAAATCTGGCAAAACTCTAAGAACCCTGCTCCTCTAAAAGTAGCAAAAGCTATTCTTGTTTCTTACTGGAGAAACTCAAATGTAAAACCGGGACAGGAAAAAGACACACATTTTGAAATATTTAGGCACATCATTATCTTGCACTCAATGATTTTCATTCCTGTAGTTACACCAAAAAAAAAGTAATCTGAGCTATCTCCTGTAACTACCAATTAGAAGTGCATTTTTCTCTTCACGCACTCTCACGCAGCTCAATAATGTGCCCCAAGATGCTTAAGTAAAGAAAAGCGGAGGAAGAAAACAATTGTAAATTTCAACATCTGTGTTGCTTAAGGTTTTATGCAGTCACTAACAACTTTCAAGCTTTGAATATACCTGTTTTTGCAAGTAAATATGGAAAAATCAAAAGTTGCTGAAAAGTTGCAGCTCTGCAGCGTTTTCGAAATGGCCAGAAAAATACAACCAAGTTGTTTGCAGTTAAAGATAACACATTGGGAAGAACAGTGTTAGTTTGAGCACACCACATTGAACACTGAACCTTTTTAGGTTATTACGTATAAGTTAAGGATTTTGTGAAAAAAAACAAAAAAACATGACAATAACACACTAAAATGAACATCTTCAAATTACCGAAAATGCAGACATATTTCATGAAGCTTGGTTATAAAAAAAAGATGTTGAAGAGTCAAAATTTCTACCAGGGCTTCACAGTCTCCTCTCAGAAACTGCACAGCGAGTGGCAGCAGAAACTCCTTAGAAGTTCTTTTTATAACTCTCCTACAATAAAAACTGATGCAGAATGTCATTCCTATCCACTGTGGGAATTTCACATAATGTCTCCCTATTCATGCCCCATTTATTCAAAAGTTTCTGAAATATGCTGCCATTGAATTTTAGATCTATTTGAAAACCTGAAAAGCAATGAGATAAAATAAAACCACAGAAGATATTTCTGGTTTCCATAGTCCACTAAAGTATAAAAAATAAACAAACAAACTGTAGTTTTACATTTGTTAAAGCTGTCACTATATTGTGACAGTATATTATGAGACAGATAATCTATGAAAAGCTCAACCTCTTCCACCTGCTCTCTGAGCTACTACTGCAGTCTGAATAAATACATTGTTCCCAATTCGTCCTGACCAAAACCAACCAATCAGAGCCAGGAGGAGTTTCTTAGCGCTGTCGATCAACCTCATGTTCTCACTGCTAAATGGCAGAGGAACAACTTACCATTACAGGAAAACTGTTTATCCACTGTCATGGTTGATCATAGTAACTAGATTGAGTTTTGCAGAAATAGGTGGGGTTATGTGAGAGCTTGTGTTTATTCACCACCAAATGACTGCTACAGGAGATTCAAGGATTCCATGAATGAATCCTTGATTCATTCATGGATTCATGAATCCATGAATGAATCCATGAGTCAAAGCAACATTCTTGGTGTGTTTTGATGAGCTAATAACATTATGACAAAACATAAAGCTCAAAAAAAGTCAATTTTACATAATACATCTGTTAACAACAAAATAGCAGTCCCTAAAACATTACATTTGTAGGGAGATACAACTAGTAATTGAATAAAACTTATCACAAGAGCAAATTACCATCTTGCAAGCCAACCAAAAAATTAGGCAACAATAGCTAAACCTTTTCACTTTGTCATTCAGCTGCTTTAATTCTAATGTAAAGTAAGTTTAAGCAATGTTTGACCTACAAATGTAACCATTTTGCTGGTTCATATTGTTGTGAGGGACGTTTATTTTGATGATCTGCTGCCTGCTGTGGATTACGAGTCGAACTGGTAGCCTGACATTGTCTTCTTAGAAAAGTGACTGACAAGGCTGTTAGAGAGAAACAGAGAGGGCCAGTATCTGTGTCACCAGAGTAAACCAAACATGGGAATCTGTGTGTGTCCTGGAAATGTAATCTATGACTGTCTCAAGGGAGCATCTCACCTTTGCTTGACTTCAGCAGATAAAAGAGACAAATAGAGGGTGATGGATAGTTTCACATTGTTTAACTCAAGGCCATGGATCCCATTTATTCTCTACTGCCATCATGGAAATAAGTCACACAACTGTGTAGCTCAATTCTCTGTTTCTATGATTAATTGCTCATCAGCTTATTAAAGACAAACCAAACCAAACTGTCAAATATAAGTTGTGCAAGATAGCAAAATTTTAATATTTGTAGTAAATATGTCTATCCAAATAAAGGAGAATAGTGGTCCTGACTTTCAATTGATTACGTCTTTTTTGTTGGCAAAAATAACATTACTTTTAGGTACTTTTGTTTTTACATCTTTACTACGTTACACATTTTTAGATATTCAGGAATTTTGTGTGTTTCTGAAAATGCTTGAAGGAACAAATCCTTCAGGCACTTTCAGTTTTACAAAATGGACAATCACGTTCTTTTTTTACACTGGGAATCTATAATCAGTTGAAATGACATCTTACAGAAATTTGGGTAACACTTTATTTGAAGGGGGGTGAATAAGACTGACATGACACTTTCATAAACATGACATAACACCTGTCATGAACATGAATAAGCCTTCATGAATATTTATGACTGTTGTCATAAAGCATCATTCGGTAAATTATGACACTTTTAATACAAAGTTGACATTATTCAAAATATCTTTATGACAACTTGACATTAACCAATAAATCATTACTGTTTAAACTTTACCTTTAATAACATAAAGTTACCTAATTTTTAAAGTGAAATCAGTAATTATTTTATAACAAATTTATATCAGTAATGATTTCTTGGTTAATGTCAAGTTGTTATAACAAAGACATTTTGAATAATGTCAACTTTGTATTAAAAGTGTCATAATTTACTAAATGACGCTTTTTGACAACAGTCATAAATATTCATGAAGGCTTATTCATGTTCATGACGGGTGTTATGTCATGTTTATGAAAGTGCCTTGACAGTCTTATTCACCCCCCTTCAAATAAAGTGTTACCAAAATTTGCTTACAGCTTTTGTGTTACCCATTTTTATGCTCACTGGTGTTTAAATCTGATGAGCAGTAAGTAAAGCAGAATAAACTCCTACTACACCTAGCCAATGCCTGCTTGATCAGCTAACTACAAGGTAGAAAGGTAGATTCATAGTAGCCATTAAATTAGCTAAAAACCTTTAAATCACGTGCCTCAAGAAGGCCGAGTGAACATTTTTCACTTTTTCATTAACAACCAGGACTTGTAATTCTATTTCAAGGCATTAATCACTGCTCTTTTTCACCTGTCTTAATTAACAATGGCAGGGAAGAGCAAAATGAGGAGACAGGCACGAAACAGACATGAAAAGAAAATGAGACATGAAACCACCTGTCCTCTTTATTAGATCTTTAAATTAGAAAAAAAACTGTTTTTCTATTAAATTAATCCAAGTTAAAATTAAAATTCATTCAAATATGTTGCGGACAGAAACTAGGTTTTTCGATCAACATCATCACATCAATTAATTTTAATTTTACTTCTTCTCTGGCCAGAAAACAGCAAAAAATATCTAATCTATATGAGATCAAAATTTTAATCCTTAAATAAAAAGGCACAGCATCTCTAAATATTAGGGAAACAAACCACATCGGTCTTGCATTTCAAATCAGTTGCTCATGAATAGACATTGCAATAGATTTGAAAAAAACAAACAAACAAACACTTATTTATATGGAAACAAGTTAAATGTGAAAACGATCACTTTATATTTCAGCTAAGATCTCTCGTAAAGTATTGTCTGAAAAGGCATGAAAAAAGGCTTCAGAGTGTGAGAAAGACACTGATGTACAGAGGGAAAGTGATTTTGTGTTGTTGTTTTTAAATGCCCCTGGGTAGTCAAGTCATTCAGTTCTAAAATCTCATGTTTCTCACTTTTCCTGTATTCCACTTCTTAAGCACCTGGGGAGGTTAAGTAGACTATCTGTTTCTTTTCAGCATAGCTCCAATGTGTTGGTAAAAACTCCATTATGGTTGAAGCACCTGAGGCAAACTGCAGAAATGTGCTGAGTTTGTTCTTCTACAGTACATTTAACTGGCTCCTTCTTTACAAGAAAACAATATTTTTTTCTTTAAGAACTATAGAATATTTTTGGTTTGCTTGACACAAGTAATCTTTTAAAATTACAATAGTCAGTATGCATATTCTCGAGTCAATAGCTGTGCTGCATGCTTTCTTTGTAACTACTCTGCAGCACACATAATAGCTTTGAGGGCTTTCTCTAAAAGAGAGGCGTTTCTCTGTATGTATTATGTGTCCTGATCACAGTGGACACATGTTTTTAGGAAATGTTTAGGGGAAAAATCTCTAGTTTAAATGTGACTGAAGTACCAGTGTTACATTCATTGTACAGGGTCAAAATGGTATCCATCCATTCTTTCAGCCTTTGTATTGGGCTGCCTTGTGTTTTAAACGTTGAAATACTGAAATAATAAAAGTGTAGTGTGCTCTCTTTTTCAATTAGCTGCACTCATATGCCCAGCTATAGTTTACCTTATAGTGTGTGCACAAGCTTGATTCACAGTGCTAACACCCTCCTCTTGGCTCTGATTGGTTGTTTCTGACCAAGCAGTGTATTTCTGCAAATAGCACTGGCAATACTGGGAAAAGGCAGAGGAGCTTGATTTTGTTCATAGATCACTTGAATCATATTATGCAGTCAGTACATTTTCATAAAGGTTACCTACCGCAGTCTTAAAGAGAGGCACTATGCATTTATCTTGCTTCATGCTTAATAAATCTGAAATATAAAACAACCCTGTGCTTTCTGTCCTTGCTCAAAATCAGCATCCCTCACTTCTTCCCTTTAAACGTCTTTCAAATTCACATCTTCAATTAATTTCATTCTATGCAGTGAGTTACACAGTGTACAAAAACCCAATCACAGCTGAAACCAGTGTGTGTTCTCTAATCACATTAGGGTATTAATTCAGAGAAAATTTTATTTTTTTTAAACCAAATTTCATAGTATGACTTATGTGCAAGTCTAGGAAATAAAGTGGAATCTATGTAATTTCTTAGAAACACATTCTTCAGTTACTTCTTTTTCTTTCTCTGCTCAAAGGGATGATCATCGCTGCTTTTCAATAGTCGAAAGAAACGTCAGTCACATTTTAATTCTTTTTGATTATATAAGACGACATAGCGAACATATAAGGCGAACTTAAAAGTAACGTGCTTTTTGTGCAAAGTCTAGGAATCCCCTGGCCAGCCTGTGCACAACAAGATCTCAGCAATTAAGCTCTCAGGACATTAGATTGTTTGATATGTCTTTCAACACAAATGCCTCAGCTTTTTTATTTCCACTGACATAAAAAAATGTTACCCAAGAGTCCAATTACTTTCTAATAAAGCTAACAAAAAGGTGTATGTTTTCATTTAACAAGGGCAAAAGTTCAAACTCAAAGCCTGGAGGGTGTAACATGGAACTAATTCTCTGTCCTTCTTTCCTTCTTTCTTTCTACGCCCATAATGCCACCTGTTACCGTTCAAAAATGGCTACATTCACATCTGCAGCAATCTGTCCTGCAACTATGCATAGCTTTTGTTCTATGCATAGACCACTCTGTGTTTATTTCCAGACAACAGAGTGGTTAATCTGCTGCTAACTGGAGTTCTGGTGCTGTGATTATATCTCAGTTAACACCTGAAGCAGAAATAAAATGTAACACCACCAAAGGACATTCCCATGAAAGGACCCTGCTGGACAGACATTGCTGAATGAAGAGTGTTGCTCCTCACCATTATGTTGTTTTGCCTCCTCCATGTGAAGCTACACCACGTTATCAGTGCCTCTGAACATAGGAAGTTCAAATTAGTTTTATTGCATATTTATGATCAAATGAATAGTTTTCATACTCTATTTGTTTGTTGCCTAAAACCTTGGGATTTCACTCCTAATACTGTATCTTCTGAATATGTGTTTTTGTCAGATTCGTGTGATGTTATTCAAATGACTGGATAAAACCAGTAGGAACATTCCAGGCATCTGAAGAGGGAGCAAATATTATCTCCCCTGATATATTTGTTCACCCTGAACCATCTTTCCTTCTTACTCTCTAAAGAACCTTATGTCTTCCTGTCGAGGTCCTGACTCTTATAGTACCCTTGTGCACCTCAGTTAACTAACAACCTTTGATTCAATTCAGTTGAATCAGTTCCTTTTGAAGTAAAATCAGTATTTCAAATGTTTTGTTTTCTTCCCTCTATTTCTTATTCAAGTGTTCCCAAGATTTTTGTTGAAAGGATCTTAATGGCTTTTATAGAGTGACAGCTACTAAGATGAGAAACTCCATCATTGGGGAATTTGTGGCACACAAGTTTCTTCTTGATAAAATACATGTATTTCTTTTCATTCACATGAACTTATTTAGTTTTTAGGCGTGCAGGTAAAGAATCTGCAGAAAAATGTTACATAAGTCTGCTTTTTTTGTTTTTGAAGGTGTGGATGATAATGGCATTTAGACAGAGAGGAGCTTTTATGTTCATAACGTCACTTTTTTCTAAGCTAAGCACACTGGGTATTTTAAATGAAGAAAAATATGTCGGAAAAAAATAGCTTTAAGCTTATATTTGTGGCTTGGGTAACTGGTTAGCATGCCTCCTGGGGTATCTCTGGATGTGCAGGGCAGAGACCCAGAGGAAGACCCAGGACACGCTGGAGGGACTCTGTTTCTTCATTGGTCTGGGAACGCTTTGGGATTCCCTCAGAGGAGCTGGACCAAGTGACTGGGGAGAAGGAAGTCTAGAATGTTACCCCTATGGTCCAACCCCGGATAAGTGGAAGACAATGGATGGATGGATAAACTATAATTTATTTTAAGTGATTCTTGTTCGAAAGGACCCACCTTGTCACTGTGATCTGGGTATAATTTGTAAAAGTACAACTTTTTTCATGCCACTGCCCTTAGGCAAGCATGATAAAAATTCAAATCACAGCCCTACCACCAACCAACTCACACAAATCCTCTGCTGCTTATGTCTCCTGTTATCAATGAGAGTTTTGTCAATGACTGAAAAACTATGTCTAGTCCTAGAAATTGCACTGCACTGTAGAACTTATTGACATTAACACATACAATAAAATATTGTGTTTCTTCGTCTCTTTAACAACTCTCTGCATCATGCAGTAGCTGAGTCAACCACAAACACTTGTGTATTTTAGAGTCAAACATGAGGCCATCTGCTCAAGCTTGGCTCAAGTTGGGTGCCATGACAGACTGATGTTGAACACTAAGAAATATACAACAGGAAGCCTAAAAGGAAATTGATGATGCTCTAACACTTGTGGCACCAAAAGGACAGAAATACTGGCACAGTCCTATGAATTTAAACATGGCTGCTCACATAAACTAAAGCAAAGTTCTTAACTTGCTTCTATAAAATTTTTGGTACATGATGGAGTAATAAAGGACGTCAAACAAAAAGAATTTCCTTTCTTGTTGCCTTCAGATTTTTGACAGGTATCAAGGTGTGTGTAAACTTTTTTTTTGTCAAACCAGTAATGAATGTATCGTGGTTTTGCTAACAAACCAGAGCCAGAAGTTATAAACTATATATTTTTTTCTCTGCATTTGTAAAACAAATAAGTTCTTGTTCATCTCTGCAAAGGTTTGGTACGTAAAAATTAAACATTTTCCACCAACTTAGCAACGGATGAAGATGACACCTGCAACAGTCAACAGACTGCACCGGTACCAAAATCATTAATATAAGTTGTTGAATAATTTGAATTATGAATAAAAGTTTATTACTAACAGAATAAAAGAACATAAACATCAGGCGGTAAAACCGATGGTGAAAATTGTTGAATTGTTCATAAAAACATGAGCTGCTGAACAGAATAGTCAGAATAAACTTAAAGCATGCACATTGGTTATTATACACTTGGTAAATTGGAGTGCATAGGTGAGGCCACAGCTACATGCTGCAAAGTAAACATGCAGTTTTAATTGTAATATTTAAGAAAAGCTTAATTATGCCACACTTCTGAACATAGTAGCAGCATCAGTTTCAATATTGCCTTATTTTGGCTAAATTTAGGAACATAATCAAGCTATTTACATGCTCAATATGAACCCTAATCGGGTAGATGAATCAAGGCAGTTCAAATGCCTATTACTCATGTGCTCCTCTTTAAACACAATAACAGTGATCCTATAACATCCCTAACCTGTTGTTTTGAAATACAGAGCCATTAGATAATAATTTTCACTCGTCTGCCAACAATAATTGCCATCCTTATTAACATGTTCATTAGACATCGGCGTCAATTCAAACACCGACAAGAACACGCATGCACACACACACACCAATGCAAAGTCACACATCCATATTCTAATCAGGTTCCAGTGTCATTCTCATTAACAGTTTGCAATCTAGGAGAGTTAATAAACACAGAAAAAAAAAATATTCTCAGGTGCATACACAGTTCATTGGTCCACTTCGTCATGGAGACACGAGCACAACAAACAGCAGAGTCGCAAGCAGTTCTCTGTTTACTGGCGTGCGTGTTCGTCCAGAGCTTCAAATGTTGCCGTGATTGCTCGCGTATTTGCATATGAGTGGCAAATGCTTCTAAGCACACACTTTGCTGTTTTCTCTTCGGATTAGCCATGCCAGGGTATGCGTTATCATTTTGGGATAAGGCAGCAATTTATCAGACTAAATCACACCCCCTGATGATGTTTGACCTCAAGCAGAAAGGCAAAGACGACAGGAAGGAAGCAGGGCGGCAGACTGAGCCTTGTGGGCACCTCTCCGCGGGCGGTCCACATGCCTGCACCCCGGCTGATAACGACGGATAGGAAGAAAGGAAGACATGAGGAGGGGTTTGGGAACTGAACAAACTGAGAGACTTCTGTAAAGTGAGTGCAGAACAGAGCAGGCTTATTAACATATTAACTTATCTAACAGCATACTTTTTTTTTTTTCCATTTTCCTTATCCTGGATGGGTTTCCTGTAATATTTATTTCCCTGTCTGCTTTCTCCTTAAAGATGACTGGAATTAATTATTGCTTTTGTGTTGTAAGAATGGCATTAAACTTTGTCGGAGTTTCAATAACTAATTCTGGAACACTTAAACGAAAGCTCTTGGGTTTTTCTGTATTTAACCGTTTGCATGCAAAGCAGAATTTTGGCATTACACATCAACTGCCCAGTCCATATGTTTTGTGCCAAAGGTTCACAGCCATGTAGCTTGATGCATTTTGTGGGAGTGGAATTTCCTCAAGATGATTCTAAGGGATATTTACAACTACAGAAACAGATGTGTCTGAATGTAAGTACAGCATTTGTTCCCAGGCCAGGTCAGATTCCCTCAATGCTGCTCCCACTCACTGATTCTGCTTCTTGTCTTCACAGACAGGATGCCAGGTGCTGTTGAGAGGAACTGGTTAAAAATCTTCAGGTTCTCTTCTTTGCTTCTTGGAGACGATATGGTTCTGCTGGCATCTTTCAGTGTGCACTGGAGCAGTTTGCTTCCAAGGGTGAAACATTAAAAATAAGAAGTCAGGTCTTCTGCGCCTGAAGGCCAATAAAAGATGAACCTTCAGGATTCAGTTTTTGTTGCTGATGGTAGAATGGAGTGGAGGGTTGGAGTCTCATCAGCAGTGATTTACAAATAGTGACAATCTGTTCTGGTGAAGAAAGAGCTTAATCAACTGGTCCATGTATGTTCCAACCCTCACTTAACATTATAAAATAAATGTCATGACAAAAAGAACCAGATCCTGGAAACAAGAAATTAAAATGCGCTTATTCTGCAGAATAGCCTAACTCAAGCCTTAAGGATCTGTGTGAGGCGCTTCATCATTCAAGAGGAACTAATAATTGGAAAATCTGAATTGTGTTCATGTTTTAGGTAATTTGTGTTTTTTTCCCTCATAATGGTCAAAAGCAACACATTTTAGTGGTATTGTAGCATGTTCATTTTCCTTCAGCACATTTCTACAGATGTACAAAATGTATTAGTGCAACTTGTGTTCTCAGTATCACATTGCTTCTCTTTTCAGATCGTTACATGCCATATTGCTGTCGCTGGTTATCAGTAAAGTAATCTCTGTTTGACCTTTTATGCTCTTTTTTACTGCACTTCATCATCTGACATAATTAGATCTTAGTTATAATATACCTAGACTAGCAAGCCAGATCAGTTCAGTGTGTACTTGATTTTCATTTCTGGCCTTTCTGTTTTTCGCTTTTCCATTGCTGTTCATGCCTGGTCTTACGCTAATTATGTTTCCCATTTATTGAAAGAAGCATCTGCTGAGGATATTAATTACAAATTGAATAGAATAAAACTGTTTGACAATTTTAAATGATAAACCGAGCAATTATGACATTGTTGCTGTTCAATGTTTCTCCATTTTCTTATTGAGCTTCAAAATCACTTACAAAATCATAACTAGTTTTTCATTAGACTGCATGGGAATGCATCATAGGCATGTAGCAATTGTTTTTGTCTTTGACACACACTTGATTTTGTTGCATGGGTTCTAAATACATAGTGCTGTAGACATGTGTTAATTAGGACACATGATTTCTCTACAAAGAGAATATTTCTATTTCTGTTTTAGGGCTCCAAATTTAAAAAGGTAAAAAAAAAAAAAGCACTCTCAAAAGGAAAGCACATTTTCTCCCTGTGTATTTGTTTTATTCATGCGTAATTCTGCCTCATTTGTCATATAACGGACAAATGGATGGATCGATGGATGATAAGAAAATAAATAAATTCTACAAATATAAATATTATTTTCATAGTTTTTAGATATTAATGTTCTCCGGTTATCCCCAGGAGTCCAAACACATTCACGTTAGTCTGTTTTGTGTCTCAAAAAATGCTCTCAGGCGTGGATTTGTATGCATCAGTTGTTGTTTTTCAGTTGATCCTGTGATGACTGCTGTGATAGGCTCCAAAAATCCCCTCAAAATAATATTTATCTTAAGCCAGACACGTCACACCTGCCAATTTGTCTCCTTTAAGTCTGAAAGTGTTAAAAAACAATATGCAAAAATATGCAAATGTGAACACAGAGTGTCTCCTCAAAACAAACATCCTTTTCGTTTTCCTCTTTGTGCCTGTCGTCTTACCTGCATTGATCTATAGTGTGTTGTGTATTTGATGTCACTTTTTGGGTATTTGGTGAAGTCGGAGTTCTGACTGGGAAAGGCAGAGCTTGAGTTCAACATCCAAAATGGCTTCCCCACACAGTGAAAATTGCGGGTATTAGCTTTTTATGACCACATCTGATGCTATGCATCTTATTAAACTACTTGCCCACATAGTACTATGAAGTATCTATCTGTGAACATGCTCCATTCATGTTTAAATCCAGAACATGGAAAGAAACACCTTGTTATTTGCTGGTGTAGTTAATGGTAGCTTACACCACAACAATTATCACGTCCCTCATGTTCTTGTGTTTTGTAACTTGCAGCCAGAACTCTGAGTGTGATGTCATTCCCAGCTCCAAGCATCAGCCTCTGAAACAAATCAGATGCAGCGTTAGTACGCCCCACAGTTTAAGATTGCAAGTATTTCTTGTGTTTCCCATTATAAACAATAACTGAATAAAAATGTTCATTGACAGCTTAGAGCTGTTATCACGTTCCTCAAATTGATTGGCCAGACTCCTCGAAACCAATTAGCTTTTTAAATGTAATCTCAAACAGTGCGATTCATAAACTGAAGTGGCTGCATGTTTTACAATTTAAGTCAGCTGACAACGAGTACAACATGGTGATCAAACACTCAATTATCAGCCCTGGCCTAATGTTGCTTGATCCCTGGTCTTTATATCCTGAGAGCAACAAGCCAGCAAGCTGAACACTAAGCCATCGAGTGCATAAGCAAATGTACACATATATGCACACATTTAAAGATGTTCCACTACAGCATCTGTCCACTTAATAGAAACATCTTTTAAGTGGTTGTAGTTAGTTGTTCTTTTATCTAATTCAGTCCTCTGAGAAAATGTGTGTCTGTGTGTATGCATCAGAGTGTCTTCTCCACATTAGTCAGGTCAACGGGAAGGCATTAATATTCATGAAATTACTAAATTATAAAAATGGAACATGAGTCAATGCTGGGATAAAAGAAAGCCAGCCTTCCATGCTTCAAAGCTCCCATCCGAAACTAGTTATAATCTGAACGCGTGGTGGGAGTGTGTGTGTGCGTGTGTGTAGGTGGGTTGGAAGGAGGTTCGTGTCTGCGTGTGTGTGTGTGTGTGTGTGTGGATGCACGCTAGTGGCTAGAATAGAGAGCAGACAGAAAGAGAGAGAGATAAGGACTGACCTTCAGTGAATCACTTCCCTCTCTCGACAGACTTGCAGGGAGGAATCATGTGCGGCCAACTGTTCTTACAGAGAAAAGAGGAAACTGGAAAAAACAAACAGAGCTTGAGAGAAGAGGTGCAGCATATGCAAGAAAAAAGCTGGGAGGAGTCGGGAGGGGGAGTAAAGGGTGCTAAGATTCAAAGAAGACAAAAGTATTGTGTTGTGTAATGGAGCCAAACCCTGGCAGATTTGGGCTAGGGTGGGAGGACAACAGGGCAAGAATATCTCTGAAACTGGCATCAACACCAGCAGTGGCTCGGCACAAATCCCAGATATTATTTAAATGTTTTGAAAGCAGAACTTCTGTCTTTAGCATCAACATGATATGGAGTTCAAAGAAGCTCATTAGTTCTGTGACTTAAAAAGCTAATTATATATTAAAATGAAGTAAACATTGACGGGCTCTGCAGCCAGCATCAACATTTTTCTTGAGAACACAGTCCCTGAATGTTGTCAGTAACAGCAAAGAATCTGAATGTGTTGATTTTGTTCAATGAAGTTTCCCTTTTTTTTTTTGTAAAATTACACTATTACTTAGATTTTTTTTGTAGTTTTCTATTCAACGTTCCTGTACCCAGTTTTTATTTGTCTTTCACATATTTCTGTCATTCAGCAGTATCTAGCAGTCTTATCCTGCTACACTCCTGAGGTTATAAATCATGAATGGCATTCTTTAAATAGGGAAATTAATTATTTACACTTCAAGCTAAAATACCTTGAAGAGACAGAAAAAAAAATACTGACACATAATAAGTCATATCCAGGTCCGGGAGGCCGGCCACTCTATTACCATAGTCTAGATTTATAATGCTCCCATAACAGTTGAGTCACGCGTGGAGGTATTTTGGTGAGCCAGTACTATGAACCTCTTGCTTTGAAGCTGAAGAATGTCGGTCATATGCAGGAGACTGTTTCTAATAATTGCTCATGCTACATGACTTTGCACAATTATGAATTATGAAGTCTCATCTAACCACTGTGACAATTTCTGAGAAGCCATAGTTAGTATCTTTGTTCATGTTGCGCCGGCTTCAGCTACAGTAAAGACTAAATATTTAAAAACATTTTTTCGCAGACTGTTGTCAACTCCGTTGTTAAAATAAAACTAAGAGCTATACAAGTACAGCCCATCATAGGGGCATATTGTGAGGGTTGGAAAACTAGGGACAGATACTGAGCTAGCCCTTCAAGGTTTCATACACATAAACAAATTGAGTGTATATTGGACATATTATTGTATGAGTATGAGTGCATACATTAATCCCACCTAAGGCACAAGTGTCAAACTTCAGTCCTCGAGGCCTGGCCTGAAACTTTTGGATGTGTCCCAAGTCCACCACATCTTTAAGTGTCAGGACATCAGGCCTTGTTGAATGGGATCTAGCACTCCTGCGGTAGGATATAATGAACTGCGAAGGCATAAGAGAGCCGTTCATGCCTGCATCCTGCTGGGGTTAAAAAAAAAAAAAATAGTCTGATCATGCAGCAAACCACTTGTCTGACCAGAAGGAAGCGAGGTTGAGCTATTTCTATAAGCTATGCTTAACTCTAGAGTTTCCATGCTGCCTTAAAGTGATTAAATTACATTAAGATCTCTGCATATTAATACAGAAATAAGTTGAAGTCATATTTGTGACAGACAGGATGGAGTGCCAGCCATCTCATTAAGGTAACACTGTTTGCAAACTACACTTGGTAACTACTGGAGGTTGGCAACTCAAGCAGATAATCTAAGTAATTACTTGTGTCACATGGAAAAATAGTCAGAAATTCTGCACAGTAAGCACACAAATAAGGAAACAGCCCAGTTTAATAGTTCTGTAAAATAACATTAATAATAACTATTATTGTTGACATTCAGACATTGGTAACAAATTGTTCCATTTCATACCTTCAGCAGTAGGAGTAATTGTTAACTTTCTGTTTTAAGATAAAAGCAATAAGATAATGGCCTACTTTTGTTATTTTAGACTTTTGTATCAACACTGTGAAATCACAGCGTCTTTCCTCAAGGTTATCGTTAAGTGAGAATCTCACAATGACCCAAACATTAAATTTGCATCAAAATGCTTTTCTTCACCGAGTTAGAGGTGAACAGACACCTTTAACCGATTGAGGAAATGTTTCTTGCCACAAGCCATTTGTGCTTTGGGTTCCCAAATGACTAACATTTGCTATACAGTTAGCATGTCATGTTGTCTGTGCTGTGCATGCAAGATTATTTCTAAAATGATTTTTACTTTCTACATATGTGAGCATCCCATGCCAAGATTGTTGTCAAAGAAAATCTCTTCCTACTAATTAAAAAAAAAAAAAAAAAAAAAAAAAAAATGCAGTTATATCTCTCTTTGGATGTCAACCCAGTTTTAGATTCTGATCGGTCCCACAAATAGAGCATTTTACAATTTCATTTAACTTAAAAATCAACCCTAAATCCTACTTTTTGTGGTCAAATTTTCATCTGACCCTTAGATTGTCAAATTTCTATTTGAGACAAAATATTTTTTATCTAGCTACTTTTAAAATATTATAAATATAACTTGTGTTTTTCCCTGTAAGTTTTTATTTTCCAGAGTGTTATTAACACAGGAAGCATTGAAAATCTGTGGCTCTGGGCTTGTGTATCTTGTGTCAGTGTGATAGAGGGGAGGGTTAATGCGACTCATTTTCATAAGAACAGCAGCTTTGCTATCATCTGCCCATGTCCTCTAGGTAAGAAGCTTACTGTCACTCATATTTCTAAGCCCTTTGAACTATCAACTCATTTAAAAAAGTAAATAAATAAAATAACAACGTGATAAACAAGCACACCAGCCTGCTACATCACGGTGCTTTGAGAACAAGCCGTGAGATCAACAAGTGATAATGGCTAAAAAGAGACAGATATCTGCTCCTTCTGACATTAAGGCTAAGGCTGGAAAGACATGGATGGATAATAATAATAAAAAAAATATAGAAATATTAATTTTTAGAGAAGGGCTGCATGTTGACTGAGCTCTTTCTGATCCCAGTTTGCATGTTCTCCTCACATGCTTTGGTGTTCTCAGTGCAAGGTACGTTTATCATACTTGACAATTCAGAATCCTTCACAGCAAAGGACATGAGAAAATTGAATAATTTGATAAACAATATTGCTTTAGTAAATGTTTAAGAATCACATGACAATAATGAAATGCCAATTTAAACCCAGAGCTATGTGCGTGTACGTGTGTGTGTGTGTGTGTGTGTGTGTGTGTGTTACTCAGCTGGTACTAGTTTACTGTCCACTCTGCACCCCTCTTGCTTCAGAGTGAAGCAGCCCTACAAGGATTAAGCAGGTCAAATAAATAGACGAATGGCCTTTTAGAGGAAAGTGTTGTTTTTGTGTTCTTTCTTCAAAAGCCACAGTCTCTGTTTCCACATAAAACCTTGATAACGCAATCTACCTTTTCATGATTTTCACATCGAAATTTGCATAACTGGAACAAGTCTTTAGACATTCATAAAAGAAGACACAAAATCAAAGCTGATCTTCTTGTCAGCAGAGCAAGGCTGGAAAACCTTGCAATCAACTCCAAAATAAAATCAAAGCAAATCAAATAAAAAGGAATAATCACAGAATGTTCAAACTCTTTGAACCTTCAGCAATCTTGGATGACTTGGATGCATTTCTGTTGTTGATTAATGTGCACTCAGTTGGATAAAAAAAATAAAAAAAATAGCTCAAAATTTCTGAAGGCGACCAACTGTTCTTAATTCAATGACTAGAACATACAGACAGATCTATGCACATCACTGTCCTCTTTGATTATTGTCCTCTTAAGACCAGCAAAGGCATATTTTGACTCATAAGACATGTAATCTGATAATGTACAAAATTCATCACTCTGCAAAGAACCTTTCCTCCCTCTCTCAAGACACTCGTTTATAATGTTGAAATCCATAAGTCTAATGAGAAGGGGCTTGTGGTTGAGACAGAAAAAGAGCGGGAGAGTGCAAAAACACCGAATGAGATAGATCAGTGACATTGATATTCTGTGAGATCGGTGGTAATTAGATGGATTAATGAATTGGAGACAATTCCTGAAATAGAGATTAATCCCTACAACTTGGCCATCATGCTTTGTATTTATCACTGTCCTTCAAGAATGTCATTAATAAGCAATAGAAATGACCTGTCCGAGGGATAATGTGTGTAATTCATAAAGCAGCAATCTGTTGGAAGAAGTAATGGGAGTTAATAGAAAAACGGGAAGAGAGAGAATGAGAGGATTGTTAGAATGCAGAAGTTGCTTTTTGACAGGATTTAATTACAATCGTCGTTATACTATGATTTATGTAATTATGACCCCGCTCGCATGATTTATGGTGGTATAATCATCAGTTTATTCTTTGCACTTGCATATTTTTAACTTTGAATGTTGGAAAAACCAAAGAAGAGATATATATATATATATATATGTATATATATATATATATATATATATACATATATATATATATATATATATACATATATATATATATATATATATACATATACATATACATATTCTCTACAATTTGTGCTGTTAGGAACCTGATGCATGCGTGGTTGTCTGCCTCTGTGTTAACCCCCATGATCTATAAAATGTACCAGTCACAGCTGGAATGGTTGGAGTCTCCTCTCAGCCCAGATACTTGCTGAGGCAAATATAGAAAATGAACAACTTTTCAAGGTGAGATAACGTCTTTGCCAATTATGTATGCTGTGTGGTGAAAGCTGTTTACAAAACGTATATTCTGTTGATCACATTGCCTGGAATACAGGTAATGTACTCCAGATAATGTGGAATAGATCACAGTTCGGATGGATCACAGTTCGGATGGATCACAGTTTGGGTTATGAGAGGCAGAGAGTTATTATTAATTTCACAGTTGCTCAACTTTTGAACCAATGGGTATGGCTCATTTTTATGAGACAAAATTAGTATTTTGTGTACAAAGCATCAAGCAACTCTGACATCAGAGCTTACCACATGGACATATCTCCAATTCAATTGATTGCAGTATATTTAGGTAGCATAACATCCTGTCTACTTGTAAGTTTAGCCTTAGAACATTTCTTTTTGATAAAGCTTACAGTTAAAACAGCCATGAGTTGAGTGGGCGAGGTATAGTGTGCCTCCTGATCCAACAAGGGGGGATGCAGTCCGGGAAGATGGTTCTCCCTCGCTCTGGCTCTCTCATGAATCATTCTAACGAGGTTAGGTTATCCTGAGCTATCTGCAGCTCTGCTGCCAGGTTGCTGAAGTACAAACTGACCACCTCTCCTCACGTCTTCTTCTACTAGCTTTATTTGCTGTTATTTCAACTGTGAACTTTATGGTTTCTCCCTTTCTCCTGGGCTTCCTTAACATTTCAAATGGTGCTGTCAACTGATTCAAAAATGCAGTCAGATTAATCACACATAATGTCTGCGATACATATCAATATGCTCATAAAATGTCTAAGAAAATGTTGTTTTGTGTCAAACTAAACATCTCAGTTTTCCAGGATTTTATATTCTCTGAGGTTAAAAGAAGTCATTTTGTTTCAAACATAATTTAGAAATGTTTAGTACAAACTGCTTGTGCTTTAGTGGAAGGATAATGAACCTATAAACAGGCTAAATACTAGCTTTGGATTTTATCCAAACATCTAATACTGTGTTTTTTGTTAAAAATGTGTTGGCACTACTGGACTTTATTTGACGATAATCTTAAGGGGGCAGATAAATGTGGAAAAGACATGAAACAGAGGATTGGGATTAAACTCAGGACGGCTGCATAAATGTCTTCAGCCATGCAGCAGTAATGTTAGCAACAATGAAGGGCTCAATTTTACCATAAGGTCCGGGAATGGTGCCTTGTGAAGTTCAAAAAACCATTTATTTTCTGTTGATGGGTCGGATCAAGGCAGATCTTTATTCACACTAGAACCAAACAGACCCTCAGCTTGTTTGGAAGCCGACTGAGAACATCTCAAAAAGCAGGTTTCTTTCCAGTTGTTTGTCTGAACCAGGGTTCACTTGAGTGTATTCATACACTATTAATGCAAGCGAGTTTAACCGAGGCGTTCTAAGTAGTTGTGTGACTATGCAGAGGATTGCTGCTACATAAATGCATCTGCTCCCAAACACAAATGACTGCTGCCTGCAGGAAAATCTTCAAAGTGCACCATCAAACATGTACTGTGGATGTTGACTTAATGCCAGATGTGGTGTTGATTTGATGACGATCAACTTTGAACTCTGGGGGTAAGCTGAGCGGCTACTTTACAGGTGGAGTTGAACTTGAGGAGATTATATATTTGTTACAGTATATTATGATGTATATATATTTTTCTTTTACTTTAATGGGGTTTTTTTTATAATATATTTTTATTTTAAGTTGAAATTGTCAGAGTGGTTTGGTTGAGGTGAGGATGAGGACGCTGGCAGACCCAGGACGTAGGGGAAAAATGACGAGTTTAATGATAATCCAAAAGCACAGAACAACAGAGAACAGCACAGAGAAACAGGCATCACACGACAAGGATCCAACCAGAGACAAGGACAACAGGTGGGTTTAAATACACACGGGGTAATCAAGGGGATGAGACACACCTGGGAAACAATCAACGGGGAAGACGCAGAGACAGAGACACAGGGAGCAAACTGAACACAAAAAACTCCAAAAACAAACACACAGAAACACGATCATGACAGAAATTCAATGTTTCACCCATGAAAATCATATTGCTTATAATAGGCATTTTTTTTGCTATAAAAATTATGGCTTAAAAATTAAGCCATAATTTTTAGTTTGTCAATGAAACTACTCCTTGATGTATATTTATATATATAAACAATTTCTTTACAGATTTTCAGATACCAATGCAGGCTCTAAAACTGCTCTGGTAAAGGTTTTGTATCACATATCTTAATCGCAATGCTGTCTCGATCTTAGCATTACATTTAATACAGTTGTTCATAAAATCCTAATTTACACCATAAAAACATTGCCAGACTAAAAGGTTTTGTCAAAGCAGAGCATAAATAAACTTGTGCATGTTTTTTCTTTTCAAAAGACTAGGTAATTTTACTCTTATCTACACAGGTCTCTATAATATATATATATATATATATATATATATATATATCAATTGGCCGGCTGGCGCTCACTCAGAGCACTGCTGTCAGACAATTGACGAACACCAGGAAAGTGGATCACATTATAGTAGTTCTCAAATTACTGCACTGGCTCCCTGTTGGTCAAAGGATATAATCTTAAATCGTGTTGATGGACCTAAAGCAGTTCATGGTCTTGAGCCTAAATGCATTACAGAGCAGCTGATGAAGTATGAGCCATGTAAACACCTCAGGTCATTGGTGTTTCCAGGGCAAGGTCAAAGCAAGTGAAATTGTCCTTTACTTCCTGTATGAATGGTGCAATGAAAAAAAATAAAATCTGCCTTGTCTATGTCAGCAAACAGAACTCTCACATATGCACAAATGTATGCTCAATTAGCTCCTGCACCTACAAGACTGATTTGAAGAAATGAATTCCCAGAAGCATGTTAAATTTTTCCGTCCTAAATGTCTCTGACCGTCCTTGAATCAGCTCAGTTTATCCAATCTCTGCTGTCTGCTCTTCCATCAGCGCTAATTACTGTAAATTAGTTTTAATTGAGGACACTGAAGCTTGCCTGATGTTGGCGATTTAGAGTCAATAGCCATGTAATAGCATGCTGTCTTTGTCTGTCATTAATCAAGGTTATTTATGAAGGTGCTGTCCAAAGGATCAGAGGAACATGTGTCATTTAGTGTTAAAATATGTTTGGAAAGGTCTAGATTTGCAAATAATCTGCATGTGGAAATATATCTTCAAGAAATCAGTGATAGAGTGAAGAAAACCTGGCAAATCGAGATTTTAGTCATCAGAGCTTTTAATATTTTGTATGATAGTATTTTTGAAGAAAAAGAAAATGTCAAACCTTAATTGCTTTGAGAAATGTGTGTGACAAGAAAGTCTTAGCCACTAGGCTTCAGCCCCTTTCAAATTTCCTCGGTAAGTGAACCAACATCATATTAAGCAATCACTCACCGACATGGAACTGGGCCAACAGCAATTGCATTAGCAATTTTATTTGAATTGGTCCTCTTTAAAGTTTATATTAAATTTTTCCTTCCAAAACATAAGCGTTTATTGAAGGTCAGTTTTATCTGCAGGTGAAATGCAAAGTGCTTTCACAAATCATGGCCTGAGTTTTCTGAGCATGCCCATCCTGACTCTAGTCTTTCTTTCTCCACGTAACCACACTTTTATTAAAAACAAAAATCACAATGATAAACCTATATGGAAAAGGAAGCAGCGTTACATCGTAATCTGCTCTATTCAAGAGTTATTACAGGGGTTTGACAACATCTCATGCTAGCCTGGTAAAAACCAACCTCTTCTTCTAACGCTTTGCTTCATGGAGAAGGTCTGGATCTTTGGCTTTTGAGAAACGATTTGACGTTTGAAATTTAACCCAGATGCTAACGTTTGCCAGTGACGAATGCAATGTGCCAGTTCAATCAAACAAACAATCAATAAATCACTTAAGTTTATTTGAATAGCACATTTCAGCAGCAATGCAGTTCAAAGCGCTTTTACATTATAAAAACACAAAAAGAAAAAAATAAATCACAAAATGTCAATCAGTCACCAATTTGACAACAAACATTAAATTTTTTTGAGTTCCATCATCAAAAATGACAACACACATCATAACTGTTGGTCAATGTTCTAGTGATTCAAAGGCAACTCTAAAGAGGAACTCAGTGTTTCGGCTGTTGTGCAGTTTTCTGGAAGTTCGTTCCAGATTTGTGGTGCATAAAATCAGAAATATTGAAAATCAATTCACATCTAACAAATGTCTAGGTTATTGTTCCCCTCGTAAGTTCACAGCAAGTGAGTTGTATTTGATCAGAGACAGTGGCAAATAATAAGTGTCAGTGTCACTTTTAACTTTAATTTTGATTAACGCATGATTAATATACAGGCTTCTGTACTTTTTGGATGTCATCCCTGCTGCAGCTTGAATGTAATTTCATTTTCTGTTTCAGCTGATTCTCTTTAAGGCTAATCTCCTGTTTCTTAAAACGTAACCTCTGAAAACAACTCCACTCTCTACCAAGAGGTAGAGAGGCCATGGCACTGCTGCAGCACAGCAACGCCATGGTATTGTCATAAAAAATATATATTATTGGGAAGGACAGAATTGTATGTTTGTACATAATCCAAATTTGTGAACTTACAAATTTAAAAAAAGTAATAAAAAAGTCTTTATTCTGAACATCTGGAGTTTGCCACTTCTAACTGACCTTTTATATTAGACAGTAAGAAAAGCAATTAATAGTATGTTTTTAAACATTGATTTTCACTGTATATATTGTGAGCCATACCAGTGAATCATGCAAACCAAGGAGACATATATAGCTTGGATAGTAAAACTACCAGATCAAATAAACAAAACAGAAACATTTGTTCAGGATTTGCCCGGCTTTGTTTGCCCATGTTTGACTGGGAGACGATGCATTCAGTTTGCCTGCAGGCCATCGGGGAAGAAGCACAGTTTACACAAACATGCCTGAAAACAGCTTCTTTCCCACTGATGCAAGTCCCCCCCCCCCTGCTTCCCCCGACCCTAAACCTTCCACTTTATCTGATACTAAACAGACAAAAATGTATTTTATTTAGAAAAGTTTAGCTTGATGCTCTGTCGTAGAGTTGTACCTTAATTTCATTTCTGAGTGTTATCTTCTGATCCACATTGTCCGTTACAATGCCAACAGGGACTCTGACTTTCTCAACTGTTAAGCACCAAACTAGCAGAGGCGTTAGGGTGCAAGAAACCTTGAAAATAAAGAGCAAGAAGGAGAAGGACTAGATGTAGAAGAGAAGAAGACAAGAGTTTTAGGAGCCTGGCATTCACTGCAGCTATAAATCTGGCTTTATGGTGAAATAATGGCAGATAATGTAAGTAAAGGTCAGTGCGGTTGTCAGACAACAGTAGATCAACGGGACAGATGATTGCGGCCGCACAGCGCTTCAGTTGAGTCTCGGGGACTTGTTTTTCACAGTGAACCCCTTCCTATCTTGCATGTTTGTTTCCTTTGGTGTTTTTATCTTCTGAAGCACCTAGAAATCCTATGTCCGACAAACAGAGAGATTGGATTAAGTGTTTTGGTTTGACATTAACTGGTCCATGATCAGGTAACGCATAACTCAGTATACAGGATGCTCCGTTTGCATTAGGCCCTTTGGATCTAAAGATCATATTTTGTGCATTCAAAAACTAAACACCCACAATACATTTCAGATCATCTGTTCATACAAGAGTTTGTTGATCATTGGGCAATGTTGGTCTGAATGTCTTACCCAAAGACTCCTAGACATACAATATCCTAATTCACCGTCACTCTGATCATCAGCCACAGTCACTACTTGCAAATAATTATCTTTCAGTTCAACTGCATATGGAAAATACTGATAAATCCAGGATTTACTGACATTGTTTAATTATTTGACACAGGCACAAATTGTAAAACATTCTGCAGATTAACTAGTGGGGATCAACAGTAGATTGGAAGAAACACAACATCAAACAAAAACAAATCTATTATAAAAAATAGATGTAGTGTTTTTGCATCACTTTCAGAACTTGAAAATATATTTTTTGCCTGAAACAAAAGAGATCAGCTAAGAACCTGGGTCTTTGAAAATCTACAGTAGATACTTTTGTGAAAGAATATGGGGAGTTTGAGGAAGTCTGCAGGCTGAAAATCACTGTTTAATGTGCATGACCTTCAAGCCCTCAGGCAGCACTGCATCTGAATCCTTCCTGCCACAGTGATAAAAATAGCCAGATGGGCTCCAGAGTTCCTTGAAAAATCATAGTAATTCCAGACTCTGCAGCTACATTCAGAGATATTTCCCGATCTTGTTCAGAAAGAGGTACAGTTGTGTATTAGTATAAGTTGTGTACAGGAATGCATCAGAGATTCACCGAACAAGATTCTAAGTGCAAATTTCAGCCTTTAGTGAAAAAATAAGGCAGTGGTGAAATTTTAAATGCCAACATCTGCAACGCTATAAAAGCACTAGTTTTGTTGGTAACTTGCTTATGTATAACAGGCAGTTGATGGGAAGTCATTATGTGGTACATCAATTCAATTTGGTTATTTAAAAAAAAAAAAAGGAAATAGGGCCATTCTGAGGCAGCAACTCTTTGCATTTAGGCACTGAGACATTGTGGGGAATGTCTCAATGGTATTGTCTCAGAACAAAAGGTATTTTGTTAGTTTGAACATGGTATTGTTAGTGGTGTCAAATGGGCTCGTCTGAATGTTTCAGAAAAAGGGGATCTGCTGGGAATTGTGTGCACAGCCGTCTCTTGAAGGTAAACAGACCGGTCTAGAATTGAGAAAATGTCAGGAGACTGGCTGACCTGTGGAGGAAAGAAATGTCTTTTGATGTCAGAGGTCAAAGGTCAATGGTAATTGACCTTTATTTGTATACTGCTTTATCTAGTCCTATGAGCAGATAAATTCTGCATGGGTGAACGGTCTTCTATGCTTGCGTGAATTTCGATTTTTTTCATATGCCATCATCAAAACCATTAAAAAATGTTCAAAAACGTCTTCCTAACTTTACAGTAAAAGTCTTCATAGTGTTAAGCTTATCGCAGTTACGTTCACTGGACAGCGCCTCATGACATGGACCGCTCTCCAGCAAGAAATATCATGCCATTTTAGCTTTGTAGTATTGCCACACGCCATTATTCACAAAACATTTTTATAAGAATAATGTGAAATACAGAAAATAATAAATGTAATACATTTACCACAACAAGAGCCAGTCTGGATTTGTTCTGTAGTTTCTATCTGATTTTCTTAAACTCAGAAACAAAAATGACTGATACGGTCAACTTAATGTTCTCTATGTGGAGAAGCACTTTTAAGAAAAACTGATATTTTTCCCTCGGTGTATAACTTGCTTAGTGCTGGATTCATTATTATGTACATATTTTATTCTTTTTTTCCCCACATGTGTAGTCGCAGTAGGCTAAAGGCGAAAAAGTTAAATATATATTGATTCCAGATTTTGCTTAACATTAACCTTTTATGTTTTAATGCAGGCGGTCAAGATTATAAAATCGAAATGAGTATTTTAGCCCAGCATGCTCACTTCAATATTACCTGAGCAAATAGTTTGGGGGGAACCTCTCATTATCTCTTCAGAAGTCTCTCTTATCATGTAAAACCAGACAAGCTGCCTGTTTACACAACCATGCCTTCTTGGGAGGCAATATTTACAAGTAAAAATTATCATTTTGATGGGAATAATGCCTCCGTGTGACGGATAAGCCAACCTACCTTCTGTGGCTGATAAAAGAATAGATTAAAAACATCAAACATTAAGTCAGACACCATCTCCTCTGAGAGTTCATCAGAATGTTGTTATACAAACACGAGCTGTGTTTATTGATTTGTTGACATATTTATAGAAAAAACTGTTGACTGTCAAACATAACCATCTGCAAATTGAAATATTGTTGATTTTAGAAACTTTCTCACTCTGTCTTTAAATGTCAAGCTTTAAAAAGTGACACAACTAACCATAAATGTGTCTGCAAGACAAAAGATGTAGTAGCCAGCCACTGAAGAATGAATACTTTATGTATTTTAGTGTTTTTCTGTAACGATCTGTGTGTTTTCATTCAGTTTTGTCACAACTTAACCACCTTCCACTTATACAACACATGAGAGCTTTGTGGTCACCACATTACTGATTATCTCTGCTTTTGTTTGTATAACTGAGGTTCATAAACAGCAGTAATGACCAATAACACTGCAATGATATTTCTACTGTTTGATGAACTCATTTAAGGTCGAGCTGACATTTAAAAGTTTGAAAAAACTAACTGTTAATCATTTCCTCCCACAACAATATATAGAGAATGCTATTGATTAGCCCTTAGAGACAGTTTATTGATTTCATCTGTGAAGCTAAGAAGCCATTATTTTCTTTTTCCACCACTAATGTGACCACTTGAGATGGTCCTATATTGTATTGTTTTTTTCTCTATTTTAAATTCTCTGACTTATTTAGTGTCTTCTTGTGTTTTTTTTTTCTTTTATCCATCCACCATAGTTTGCATCTGTTACTGAGTTGGTAAACCTTTGTGTTAGCCTCTAGGCTTTCCTCCCTTGTTTAATGAGCTACTCTCACTGAGTCTGCTACGTGTATAAAGTTTAGGCCTGTGTGTGCAAATGTGTGCATATATTTTGAAGTTAACTCACTGTTGATGTGTGTCATTTGACTTCTCTGTGCAGGTGTGGAGCTGCACAGACATCTGTGTTAACACGTTTGCTTTGTGTAAAAGTATAACACCGCATGTAAGCAATTCCACGTTACAGCTGGGTCCGCGCCGTGCTTCTGTGTCTTTGTGTCCGGATGCAGACACAGGACGTCGGCTTGAGTGTGTGAATCTTCGGGTTTTCTTGTATGGGTAGGCATAAGGAATGTGTGTGTACAGTATCTTGGATGGGTGTATGCGCTCTCAGAGAGTATCTTCCCTCAGGTGTCACACTATCATGATAAATGGGCTTAGCACCAGCGAGACAAGCACAATACCCCACAGCAATATATTTCCATAACTCCTCACTGCTTTGGAGAAATATATGCCGTTCTTTGATAACACCGGGGCACCATTATAACACATTATAGGATAGACCTTTGGTATAAAATGCTTATAGAGATAGCAGGCTGAGTCTGAAACAGACTTCTGACATATGAAAAAGCAGTTGATTTATGAAGAGTTGGCAAAAAAAAGAAAAAAAAGATTCACAATACAACAACTGGAAAAGACTGCAGTCAGAATCCAGATGTTGATGGAGTTCACAATTATTAAGGACTTTAAAAATTATAAAACAAAAACGTTTAAATTATTAAAGTAACCATAAGACTGACAAAATATGGAAGCTTAAAAATACTGAAGAGAAAATGTTAGATTAACTTAACAGCATGATGTCAACGGTAAGCTCGCAGATGGATGGATTTCTGACACTTGAAACGGATTTCCCCTGGTAATAATTGACCTTTACTATCAGAGTAGAACATAATGACCAAACACAAGTAAAAACATTAGTTACAAAATGTCAAATGAGGCGCTGTAATAATGCATACCAAAGATTCAACTGTGCGTTTATATGCACACATTTTTTAAACAAGTCTTGAGGGGAAAATAAAGGCCCATTTTTCCAGTGGCAGGTCCGGAGAGGAACTCATTTTCAGACGTGTAGTTTCATGCCTCAGAGCCTTGTAATTCAGTGTATTTTTCTAAAATATTTCCAATTCAGCGCAAGTAAGGATTGCTTCACAATGTATGCTTATTTCAACATCAGAGCACACCTGAAATAATATTCAAAACAATATTCTGTTCAAATAAGTGTTCAAAGATTTCCAAACCTTAAAAATAAAGTAAATAGAATATTACAAATAACAAAAAAAAAGAGTTGCACTTTGTTATAACACTATCACCTCTTTTGCCCTGCAAGGAAACGGATCCGTCACAACTTCGATTTTACAAATACGAGAACTTGAGTTAAAGGGGAAATCTCTAACGTTATTCATCACAACATCAATATGTCCTTTCCTGCAACAACCATCAAGCAAATTAGTGTTCACAGATATTTAATCCTCATGACTTAAGAATAAATAAAGTAGTGCACTGTTTGTTCTTCACAGTGCGTTTGTTCTTCATGGTGTAATTTACAAATGATCCTATTATCTTTTATTCTTCTGAGTAGTTTGAAAGAAACTTGGCCAGCTCTACAACATCAACGTATGCGTGAGCAGTGGACTAGACTTTGTGACTTTGTTTATTTTAGCATTATTGTCTAAAGACACAAGGATTTCTTCTTGCTCTGAAGTCACATTTTAAAAAGTGTCATCATTTTCAGCACACATCTTTTCTTTTCACAAAGGGAAAGTAATGCTGATAAACAGATGTAAAACATCTTTAAACCACTTATCTTATGGTATGAATGCACAATCAAACTCTAATGCAGATCAAAAAGTCGACACAGTGATCAATGAAAAGCAGAATATAATTATCAATGTAAATTTGCTTAAATACAGTATGTCACCTGATGGACATGTTGATAACCCCGTAACTGGTACAGTAACACTTCACTACTACTTCCTGCTTTGTAAGCCACGTTTTGCCACAGTGTTTTTTTTTTTTTTTTACAAATCAGTTGCTTTTAAAAATCCCCAGGCCCTCTTGAGACGCAACATTACACAAAGCAAACTAACACCTCAAGCGTGTAGCTAGCTGTTGGGGTCTTTTTTTTTTTGTCTTTTGTCTTTTTGTCTTTTTTTTTCTCTCTCTGTGGTGTTTTGAAATTACCCTTCATCTGCCGTTTTTAGAACAGCGCATGCAGCTGTAAAATATAATTTTCATCTGTTTCGTGGGGAAAACTTAATCAGACTCAATTAGTTTGAATAAAAAAAGTAAACACTAAACATATGATTGGGCATAGTGAAAATATGTCTGCATGACTCTGTAATCAAATGTAATTTCACCTTGCTGATAATTTTCACTTCAAACAAAAATAAAATTACAATAGATAGAAAACAAAACAAAAAGATAAGAAAGGATTTCTCACTAAAATGTGATCTGTCTCAGTGTTAACTTGCTCAGACAAATATACATTTCAACCATAATATTTCAAAAGCATGTTTTTTCTATGCATGTTTGAGTGTTTGGCTTCACACTGTTAATCTTGCATATCTGTTCTTCAAATATGACAGAAATAAGCAATGTGTACCATACTTTAAAAATGATTTTATTACTGGTTTCATTAAATTTCTCATTAAACTGAATATTGAGTCGTCCAGTTTGGGTAATTAACAGTTATAGCATATATTAAATGAAGAAAGATTAACACATTTTTGCTTCTAGGGACAATACACAACAGAGTAATTTCACATTTACTGAAGTTTTCCCTGCTCTTCTTTTCATAGTAAATTTTAACAATGCAAATATTGTGTAAACAAACTCCTGATGATATAATATTTCCTTGCATTTCCTGAGATTCTTGATGTGCTCATTAATGAAATCAGACAGATAAATCGTTTTACAAGTCTGACAGAGTCTGAAGCCCGTTTTCTGGACACGCCGCTGTGAAGTGGCAGTGCTGTCTGTATCTGGCCTACGGTGTTCTACGGAAGAAGGATGCTGTTTGCTGCAAGAGAAAATTGCTTATATTAACATGACAGTCAAGTTCACTCTTTGTTGTAACTGGAGGTGGAGTCCTTAGAAACAAGTGAACTGCTTCCAAGTGTTGATTACTCCCCATTTATTTATCTTGGCAGTGTTTGTAAAGCACAAGCAGATCTAATCAATCGGCAGGTTCATGAAAATGTATAATGAGGATGGAGAGAAAGTTGCTTAGCTGATGCAAACTCATTAGCTTACAGCTTATGCTGATCAGCCAGGATGGGTTTGCCAAGTTTACTAGATGTTATTCAAGACCTTCTTTTCCACAACTTTATTTTTCTGGGTAAGGCTGACTGTCATTTTTAAACAGGATGCCCACATGTGAAAAATGAATAACTTTTGACTATTTGTAATTAGAAAATTGTAATCCATGGTGATATTGTTTAACACATTTTTGATGGTGCTGACTGAAAGACTGAAAATGTTCTTTTGTGTTTGTGTGTCTTCACAGGGAGCGCGCCTGCAGATGATCAGTTCAGCAAGAAGTCCCCGGCTGCTTTCTTTTATGTCTCTCTTTGCATTGGGATATTCCTTTTCCACCAGATAATTGATTATTTTTCCACTCAGTGCTGTATACAATTTTCCATTCCACTTACAGTTCAGTGGGAAACTGATAGTAAATCACATTTCCATGCAGTTCATCTATATCTGTCATGGGTAGCATTTAAGTGAAATGACTCTCAGCCTCATATTGAGTATTATAATTAATCAGCTTCAACTCCCTCTTAATATGTTTTAATCAATAAATGAGTAAATCGCAGTCTTGTTCAAAAATGTGTGGTGTAAACACATTAGATGAGCACCAATGTTTTGTTTTTGTTTTTGTTGTAGGCCACAATAATCCAGCTTAAAGAAACAGAGGGGAAAATGGGATAAAACAAGACAAACACAAACATTTTGTATTTTTTTAAAGCATGAATGATTTTAATAGCTAAGTCTTTGGTACAGATGACTGATTTTCCTTGTGAGTGGGATAATCATACTAAACATGCTTTATTTTTTTATTTTTATTTTTTCAAATGACCATAAATAATAATAAATGTACATTTTGTTGATTAGCTTTGTTCTACTTTGAATATATGTAAAATAATTAATGGCAGGAGCACAAATAAATAAATAAATAAAAGAAGTACCAGCAACAGATTTGCAGTTGTGCATGAACAACATAATGCATAGAGAACAATTGGACCATTTAAACGTTACATTTAGGAATTAATCCGGCCAGAGCAGCTTTATATGTTTACTTTCAGCATGTTTCCTACAAGAAGATCATTGATGATGCTCATGTGTACCAACCCTATCAAATTTATTCTGAAAAAGACTGAAGTGTCAAAAAAAGAATCCTACGTATTTATAAAATAAAAGCAAGTTAATGTAAAAAAAGAAAAAAAGAAAAAAAAGATGTCTGTCTTTTCATATATAAGGGGAATATTTTTCTTGCAGTGCTGATGGACAGGAAGCAGAAACGCCCTTTCTGATTTCTTTCCACTTGAGGAGCAGCTGGTCTAATGACATATCAGTCTTAGAACCATGAATACATGGACTGTAAAATTGAAGAGAGTGCTGTCACATTTATTTCCCCCGGTTTCCTATTCAGGCTTCAAGCTACTGTGTCCCACTGTAGTTAATTGTAGTTCTAAGCTGACGCGATGCCCTCCCTGTCTATTACCTCGTGCCTGGCTATGTCTGAATTGTCTGTGTTGATGTGAGTCACTCTAGGAGAGAAATTCAATTACCTCCTCTCTCAGCTCAGTCGTGGCCCAGCCCGGCAGAGCTGAAGTATGACTGATATCAGAAGGAGAGGAAAGGGAAGGGGAAGAGAGACAGACAAGGGGGGGAAATGACAATAACAGAGAAAGAATTAAACACAGGCAAAACAGAGAGAGATTTCTGAAAAGTTAGAGTGAAGCAGATATATTTTTGGAAAGTGGTGAATCAGGAAGATATGGATGGATAGAAAGAACCAAGACAGTGTGTAAAGAGGCATTTTGAAATGTTCAGACTTTCTCCAGCAGAGCTATTCGTCCTTGGTGGACGTCTGAAAGTATGGGCATCACATCCTGGAAAGACAATTATTGGAAGTCGTTTGGCTTTACGAGACATCGAATAAAATCCCAAGTAAATGGGTCTCCTCATACTACTCTGAGCTCCAGCCTTCTGAAAGACTCATCTCTTAATGTTTGAATCTATTTTCCTTGGACTTAACATTAAAAAGCAGTTTCGATAGTTTATTAATTCCAGTAATGGTCAAAACTATTAGAACATGTTAAATGATGCTCAGGGGTTTCTTGACGGCAAAAAGTTTTTTAAAAAAAAAAATATATATATATATATATATATATATATATATATATATATATATATATATATATATATATATATATATATATATATTTACAAATTATTATTTTTCTACTTTCAATTAGATAATGTTTAAATTATTAGCCCGTGCTATGAGTGGCTGCTTGCCAGAGTTTGTTCTTTTTCCACATAGGACAATGATAAATAATCCTGTATAAAGCGTTTTATATAATTATTTGCACTGAAACATTGGCACAATAATTTCTTGCAGAATTAATAATTTTTTTTTTTAGTATACATTATTGGACCGCTACAGTATTTATCAACACATTAATGAATATGTGCAATAATAGAGAACTTTTCCATTTCACTTTATGCTGAGGTAAAAATTCAGGTGATTTTTTTTTTTTTTTTACAAAAAACAATTGAAAAAATCTGTTAATTTTATTGTACATGCCATATAATTCAGAGAGAAGTCGGCTTGTATAGAAATAGCAAAAAACACACATTATGCATATTTTAGCACAAATTTACTGACATATGTATAATTCTGTGTAATACCAGAGAAACAACTTGCATTGTTACCCCTGTGATGCTTCAAAGAAAAAAAAAATCTAAAATTGCATCTGTCCTTTCTGGATGTAAGGAAATGGCCGATGTGAGTCCCTCTTGAACAATCGTTTCCCAGTCATAGACTGATTAACAAAACTTAGATGCAATTTCTGCAGCTGTCATTTCCCCTTATTATCATAATGAGCATGAAAACGGTTGCTTTCATTATTGAAACATCACATTCATTGAATTTTGTCTTCCAGACTGTTCCCATTTTAAAGCTGATGGCCCAAAACTTTGTGTTATTTTGCAAATTTGCTCTAGTAGGAGTCTATTTCACAAATTTAGGGTTATGGTTTTAACACACCCATAATGAAGAACGACAAAGCGCTGTACAACGCAAACAAAATCAAGTAATGAACAGAATGATAAACAAAAATAAAGCTTAACATAAAACTAAAAGTTCTTCAATTTGGACATTTGTTAAGGATGTCCACAGAGTCAGTGAAACTAAATATCAAACTACTCCACAGCTGCGGAGCCACAGACTGAAATGCCCACTGAAGAACAACCCACCTGTGGTCAAGCAATGGGCAGATGTGTATTTGGTTAAAGGTTAGAAAAGATCAGAAGGAGCCTGGTCATTTTGACCTCTCTGTATGTGTGTACGGAAACTCACCACCAGCTGGGTGCAAATTAAGACAATATTTCTACCGGGAGCCAGTGTGCAGTGTAAATGTCAGCAGAACATGAGCTTGTTTACTAGATTTAGTCAGGATTCTGACTGTATGGCTTGGGGATGTAAAAGTGATGATCTGTCCAAACTGGTAAACAGGGCATGATGACACATATGCATACATAAACGTCTCTAGATCTGCATGGAAGAACCCATAAGAAATAGCTAAGAGATGTTTATGAAGGAAAAGTAACAGGAAAAAGAAGACAGTTTAATATGTGATCCAAGAAATATTACAAAGAATACAGAAAACCCTTCATTCTAGGTTTTTATAGTACAGACTTTGAAGCTGGGCAAAATTAATGATTTGAGTCTCTGTGTTTTTGGTAATTTAAAATTTAAATCAGAGCCAGAGACGCAGTGGGGGAAATAATTCTTTTATCCACTGTTGAATTTCACGCCTTTATAAATCATATAAACTACTTAATAAATTATTATTTTATGACATTTATGGTAGGTCTATTTCAACAGGAGATATCAACAAAACCTGAACTAAAAGCTATAAATTATTTAATTTGTCTTTTATGAAGTAAAGCAAGTATTTTATTCTCAGGCAAAATTCAACAACTTAGTACTTGGTGGCGACATGTTTGCTGGCTGACGCAGACCAAGATACTTCTTGTTGTCGGCCGTATGGATCGCACACGTCTCGGGACGGATTTTGGTTCACTCCTCTTTACAAATACTCTCCAAATCCTGCAGGGCTCGAGGTGGTCAGGTTGCAACAGGTTCAAGCTCCCTCCAGGGATTTTCTATAGATTAAGGTCCAGACAGAGGCTTGGTCACTCCATCGCTTAATTGTGCTTCTTTTTGAGAAATTTATTGGTTAAATGCTATGGTCAACAGTCTTAAATGCTTTATTCAGATAAAATAGAAGGGGGAAAAAATACAATGGTTTGCTCGTGCTAAAGTGACAGACTGGAAGCAAAGTACAGGGCAGCTAGGTTTCATACAGCCAGAAAGGATTGGATCAAAGGACACAGATTGTCAAATGGTGAGAAAATTGTGGCAGTTTTTTCTCCTATCAGCTTGGCACATCCATTTGGGAGCAAATCCTCTCAAGTTATGGGAGCAGAATGCTGATGCATTGTTGTGTATACCCTATGCCGTTGTGGACAGTTCTCCTCTTTCAAACTAGACGATCCATCCAAGCATTCTGTTTAAAATCAGAGCAATGATCCCTATTATCTCCCATGTTGCCTGGAGATAAGACCAGTGTAGCGCACTTTGATCTGGCAGGCTCTTGTTGTCAGTACCTTGCTATCTGTAATGACTCAATTGAGCCCATTTTTTTCCAGTGGCATGATGCTCAGCCATCCTATAGACAAGGCACCATGCTAACAAGCAATATTTTAGATTTTAAAACAACTGTGCTTGACAGACAGTAATTTTTTATTTTTATTTTTATTTTTTTTACATTTTTGTTTTGTGTCACCCAGGGCATCTGCAGGCACTTGATGCGAGCAAAAAACCTGCAGACATCCACCCACTCAGCAGCAGGGAGTGGAAACTGACCCAGGAGAGGAAAAATGTGGCTATCCAAAAAAAAAAAATAATGTTTTTGGGAAACTGCTGACTGTCTGCAAAACATAAGTCTTAAGTGTAGTAGTGAACATAAGACCAAGAACAAAACTTAATGGTGAGCATTCAACTTGTGCATTGCTTCTCATAAAGTAATTTACTAGACATTGATGAATAACAAAAGCAGGATTGGAAAATTATGTAAAGAAGCCCAGAAAAAAAAGCCACCAAATAAAAAACAATGAAGTATTTACAGAGAAAATGATTTGTTCCAAACCTAGCTCAAGCTCTGTGAAGACAAAGTGACAAAACACAGAAAAATCGAAGCACATAGAAAGGGAGGAACTTTGCTCAGAGATGTAAAATCAAAGATGGATAAAAACAGAAGAAAGAAATATTTTTAAAGAGATATATTTTCTAACTGTTTAGCAATCAGTCAGATGCACTAATGCATAGATTAGATGTCGACTGATCCCCCCCTTTAAAGATATTTACTCCTATTTCATACAAACACGTCATTTTGTTCTGTTCTTCCTCCATTTTGGTCCTGGGAAAATAACTAGTTTGTACCGATGTACCTAAACAGTTACATAATAGTTTATTTCTCTTAAAAGTTTAGTAAAGTAGTTAAATCTTCAGTTTATATCATTCCCTATTTCCATTGACAATGGTCTGATCCTTTAGGTATATAGTATATAATTACTAGTACTACAAATAAAACTAAAACAAGAATTCTACTAATAAGCAACATTGACATACCAATCTGTTCTTGAAGATGTGAACTCTGAATAATTCAGTCTGTCACTGCTGATGTAAGGTATATAATCATGTAATCTACGGATATGGAACAATATATTCTTGATTATACTCCTGGTTTTCATTATTTCCACAGGTTACTTTTTATAAAAATGTATTTTAAGAACAAGTCATTGCCATGTCATTACTGTATGGAGGGTGCATTATCAACAAGATTGACTTTAATTTTCCCTTATTCTTTCTGATTTTCATGTAAGATGTAAATGTAATTTCAAGACCTCTAAAATAAGCAAATATGACAATGACAATAAAACTGTACGTTTGTTTATCATTCCAGAAATCAATGAAAAGCACTTTTTTATTATCAAAAGTTTCTTGTATTTGTGGATCAGCCTTTTGCACGTTTCCAAATGTGTTTTGATGATTTATCTTTCGGTGGTAGGGAGTTTGATCATTAGATCCCTCCACAGACTCTATTAGATTGATGTTGGTGCTTTGGCATGGCCACTCCAAAAGTTTTTGGCAAAATTAAAATAATATATTTAACCTGAACCTGCAAGGGGGAATCAGTGATGATAATTGTGTGACTTATGAGATCAGTTCTTGTTTGTTTTAGACATTTTTTTTTCTTCCAGTCATTAACTTTTTCAATCCAACGTCAGTGTGAGGGAAAAAAAAAACAACAAAAAAAAACAAAGGCAGTATTATGGAAAGG
>NW_015114167.1:239001-254579 GCF_001443285.1 Poecilia latipinna | reverse complement strand
TATGGAAAGGGCCTTAAAACTCAAGGTTTATGTTGTTTCCTACTTAGTCATATAATTATTTCTTAATATTTCCATTAACCATCAGTATCAAATAAGATGTCCTTTGGCATTAATAGTTAAGAGACTGTTAATATATCTTATGGTTTAGGCTACATTTATGAAAAAGTATACATAAAACATAACAGTGGTATAGCACTGTTGATCGGTTTTACTTTAATATCAACATTACAGTATATTACAGAATCAAACTGTTGTGACAGTAAAGGAAAAGAAAAAGAAGTAATATTTAACAGGTTTCTGCAGCTTGGGGAGGTTATATTCCAAATGGTCTCTGGTTTATTTAAGGTCATATTGACAAGTGAGGGAGAAGTCATTACTGGACAAATACACAACAGTTACATTTCCAGCAGCTGCCAAAGGGATGTTGCCAGACAGTTTTCTCCATACTTCATAGGTCTTTAGCGGTGACTTTAGATAATCAAAATGGCAGACATCCAGCTTGTCAAAAGCTTGTCTCGGAGCAGTGTTTCTCTTGACTAGGCATTTTTATTCATATGCATTATCACTAAGTGCTTTTTGTTGTACGGCAAGGCAATACTAAGGCCCATTTTCACCCTGCTGAGAGAGCAGTTACTGGACTCCATGCTACATCACAGTTGTCACAATGCCATTTCAGTGTGCATTACCGTGGCATGTCATCAAACCCAACAATCGCGTATCTGTCAAAAAAAGAAGAAAGAAAGAAAGAAAATGGGACTGCAAAAGGTGTGCAATCAAGACAATAAAGTGACCCATTCATTCAGGTGGAATAATGACGATAAAAATATTACAGATTTTCAGAAAACCATCTGTTACAGAAAGGTCTGTGTGGCTGGAAGCACAATTTGCCTCATTTACATCTTTAAGTCTCATTCTTATCTTATTACATATGAGAAACCCTTATGAGTGTTTCTGCTTATTTCATCATATTAGCAGAAAAAATGTATGCATGTGTTTACTGATGTGCCCTAACAATAGGCAGTGTAGGTCAATGACGGGGCCTCTGTGCTACAGGGAGCCAGTGGAATGATTTTAGAAATGGGGTGATCTGCTCTATTTCCCAAGTTTTAGTGAAAATGCAAGCAGCTACAGCAGTCTGATAGCTTTTTAGGCAAACCCGTAAAGACACCTGTTGTAGTAATCAATACAACTAAAGATAAATACAAGTGTGAGTTTCTCAAAATCTTGTTGGGACATCAGTCCTTTTTATCTTGGAAATCTTTTATGTGTATCTGCAGGTTCACGTGTAAGGCCCTTTATCCTCGATCACTCAGTTTAGATGCCCAACTATCTTTAGGAAGAGTCCTGCCGGTTCCAGCTTCCCTCCATTCATGAGTGATGGGAGTCACTGAGCTCAATGGGACTTTCAAAGCAGCTGAATTTTTTTCTGTATCATTGCCCAGGTTTGTGCCTCGAGACAATCCTGTCTCAGAGGCCTTTGCACAATTCCTTTGATTTCATGCTTGGTGTTTGACCTCTGACCTCCACCGTTAGGAGGTGTGTGCCTATCCAAATCAAGGTCAATCATCTGAAATTAGCACAGGTGGACTCCATTTAAGTTGTAGAAGCACCTCAAGGAAGAGACGAGGTGAAAAAAGGATGAGAATTGGTCAGTGTGATTTCTTGGTTTTCTATTTTTTAATAAGTTTGTAAAACATAAAATCCACAAAAGTGTACACTTTGTCATAATGATGTATTTGTTTTGAATTTGGAAGATTAGTTTAAAACAATCTGGACTAAGTATAACATGAAATATGGAAAAAGTGAAGAGGTGTGAATACGTTCTGTATACTGTGAGCATATTTTTTTTTCCGTGGATGGAAAAAAAAACTATTTATTTTTATGTTTGGTTTGTAATATATTATTGTTATTAGATAATTGACATGCCTTTTTAACATTTCTGTCTATGTTAACTTCATCATATTTTATGTTTTGTAACATACTTAAAATTTGTACATTTTTCACCATCACAAATTAAAAAAAAAGTTAGAAAAAGGAAAAAAATAAAAAAATAAACAACCTCAGAAGATATTGATATGACATTGTTACTACAAGCATGCATTGCAGCAAATCTCGTTTCCTAGAAGAGAAACATGTTGATCTAATAGAAAGGCCTTTGTTCTAAACACATCCTCATATTCTGCATGGTACTATGTGCAATTGTTCCTAATATATTGCATCTTATATTACATGATGTGCTACATGCAGATTTTCCCTCTTCCCAATATTCTTTTCATTATGAAACTAACTTTGAATCCTTGTCTCAAGTTCAGTGGGATGAGTTGTGCCACAGATAAAAGGTCTTACTGGATTATCAAAGTCCAGTTCTGTCTATATTGATTGATCCTGATGCCCTTGAGGAAAGCTGGCTGTTTAGTGGTGTGACGGGCAACAGAGTCATAAACACAGCAACAGGATGTCAATGAGCCATAAACACTTTTATGGAAAAAAAAAAAAAATCCCCTCTCCCTTGTGGTGTTGACATTTGTTTTACATCACATAAACATGGAGGTGAATTAGCGAGAATTTCAGCGTATGCGCTTTTCAGTCATCAAGTTTGGCCTGGATAATAACTTTACAGAATCAGGAAATGAAAAAAAAAAACAATGTTTTCCTGTGAGATTATAATTTAGTCAGGGAGGGAAGAAAAAAAGCAAAACAATAATAAAATAAGATTTTTTGAAGCCATGCCATGTTCACTGGATTCTCTTTAATGTCAAATTCGCACAAGATTTTAAGTTCAGTTTTGATGTCCTTAAAAAAAAAAAAAAAAAAAAAAAAGATCTGGAGAAAACCTGCCATCACTACTCATCATGTATCAACGCTTCCAAAGCATTTTTTTTTCCATTTTCAAGTTGTTTTACGTTCTAAGTCCCAAGCCCAGTCTTGTCAGCCTTCTATATTATAGTGGAGTCAGCAAGAAAATAGCCACTGATAGCTGGAATAGGGTGAAGGGTCACAAGTGAAAAAATCCTAACAGAAAAATGCAAAACTAGACAAGCATGTTACAGAATATGCTTAAAAAGTGTCTGATAGCATGTAGTAGTTTGCAGGAATTTGTCAATGGATGAGAGAAGGAACAGGTGTGGAGAGAAAACAACTTCTCACCTATAGAGAGGTGAACAACACTGTCTTACTTTATGTCAAATACTTAGTTATGTGCTATACTGAAGAAACCAAAAGCACTTTGTGTCAGCATCCTGTGATTAATCACATAATGGACAATTGCTCGTGGTATCAAGTTTATGTAGAGGTGATCTATCTCAGAGTGAGTTATTTTCACTACGAGTTGCTATTACTTTAAATTAGAGGACTAAGGGGCCACTCGGGTGAGGGATAGCGGCAACAATGATTCAGTGACAGATCATTTGGGTGTTTCTGGGTTTAGGTTTTGGTAAGGACAACAATCTTGGATCCTTTTCCTAAGGAAGCCTATTACATAATGTGAACAAAGAAATGGGCCAACAACACTTGCATTTAACAGTCATATAAAACATTTAAAGCGTAACATTCAGACGTAAAGGACAGGTGTACGCAGCATTATGACAATACTCTTATGCTTTCATTTTTTGTTTCTCTCACTTTAGTTTTGTTCTGGTAGTTTCTTCACCTCCAGCCATGGTGATCCAAACACAGGCTGACATGAATGATTGATACAGTCATCTGAGTTCCTCTCTACTGCTAGGAGCTTGAAGCAATAAGCTTGAGCCTCGGTAGCAAGCAAGTAACCTAAAACTATGCCATGAAAAGAATGCCTCCAGGCTTCCATAGATTGTAGTTTTGCTGTAACTGCACAGATGTACAGTCAAAATTAGAACTCCACATGCATAATGTAAATGAATACACATGCGCATTAGGATATCCATCATAACTGGGACTTAAAGTTATTACATTATTTCTCGGCTCACTGAGTCAGTAGTTCTTAGAGACCAGGTTTTACTGCTTGTTAGCACTGGGGCTTCATCAGTATTGATACTGTTGATTAACATCATAAAGAAAAACAAAACGTAACAAAACAAAATATACCGATGCATTTTCATATTCAAAGTCAAAAATATTTACGAGTCATTATGACACATAGAATACTGTCCATATTTTAACAGAGAAGAGGTAGATAATGTGGTAGCTTGCAAGAAGTCCGCTCCAAAGTGGTAACAGCTGCAGGAAAATGAATAGAAAGAATAAAATTATTCCTCACCAGCAATTTTTTATGTTCCTGTAGGTAGGCAGGTAGGTAGGTGGATAATTTTATTTATATGGCACATTTTCAGCAACAAGGCAATTCAACTTGCGGGATGAACAATCCACCCTGAAAGCTCCTCAAAGATGCCATCGACTTTATCACATAAGACCAACACTGACTTGACTTCAAGGTTCAGACAAACGCAGACATACAGTTATAAAAAACCCCAACAACAACAACAAAACAACACAAAACTGCACCTATATTGGGTCTGGTGTCTCGCCAGCATATGGCTCGAGTGTGAGGGACGTTTTGGCTTATATAACTTTTATCAGCAACAATGGTGTCTCATTATGAATTATGGAACATGTGGTTCACAATGAAAATCCAACAGGGGGAATCAATTTCAGTGAACATCTTACCAGGTGAACAATGACGCAGAGAGAAGAACACGAGACAGCCACATCAAAACCCGACAGCAATGTCCCATAAAAATGAAAACATCAATAAAGTGTCTATTACAATAGACACTGGTAATACACAGAACAAAGCAGGAACAGAGACAATGTAGCCAAAACGGTGGGACTCCAACCAGAGCACCTGTGTCTGCTGCTGTAATCACTGCTCGGAAAAAGATGGCACAAACACCCAGACAATCCATCACTGCATTTATGCAGCAGCATAATGAAATCCAAACTGAGTTGATGTTATTACAATATCCGTCTAGAAATTAGCTTTCAGACTAATTGCATTTTAACACCCTGTGGGTGTATTAGCTCTTGTTAGATCACACTACGAAGTTTTTAACCACCAGGAGAATCTTACCAGCAACACTAACAACAGCACTGCTACTTAATGGATTCACAACATAAACATGTCTTGTTATGAGGATTTACATAAATTTGTTTATTTTTAAATTAAATTCAACAGCTGATGCTGCTCATTATACACTAAAATCTTTTAATGTAACTCTATTGGTCCCAGTAATCTTAATTTAGCTCAACGATGTTTTAGCAATGCTTGCAAAATTACACCAGACATTGCATGCAGTGTATGGTACTAAAATTTAATGAAATGCACTTAACAGCCAGAATGTTATTGAAACCTTTCTGGGCTGCAATCATATGCAAAGCACACAGGTAATTTAATTGTAAAGAAATAATGTGGGCAATTTGCAAATGACTGACCTGCCTGCTGAGTGCAATCCTGACTGGAAACAGATACTGGACTAGTATGTACTGATTAACAAAAGAACTTATGAGTGTTTTTGTTTCCTTAGCTCATTTGTTTCCATTCTCTCCTTCATGTACTCTTTGTGCTCTTACCTTGAGACAGTGTGTGTGCATGTCTGCATGTAAATTGCACTTTTAGATTTGTGTAATGGGAGAAATTTGCTTTACCCCAACAAGATTTGCACTTGCAGTAAATGGATGAGGGGAAAGAACTCCTTAATGGACCCCACTAATGTTCCAGTTACATGTCATTAGAGACTGTGATAGGCAACATATATTTACTGGAAATGTTTGAGTAATTAAGAGAACTATATTGTAAAAAAAAAAAAAGGGGGCCGGTTTTAACGCAACATCATATTTGACTGTCTTGAAGCCTAATAGCTAGTCACAATACTATCATGTGAAACTCTTTGTGTGCCTGTGAATTTGATAATCACATAATTAAATGGATACGAGTCATCAAGGACAATTAGAGTGCAGCTCTTTTCTCAGTGATTCTTCTTCTGTTTTGCACAATTTTGTTTTTTAAATTTAATCTAAGGTTAGTATCTGTCTGAACTTGATTTTCACACTTTGGGGCTTTTGGGTGATTCACAAAGCAGCTTTTCACAACTCTTTACTTTGTCTATGTACTGGATTTACAAAGCACATGACAGCAAAATAAATGCAAGAGTCAGCCCACTCATTAAAACCTCGCAGATTGAAACGATTAGCAAATCTTTTCACGTCAGGTTGGAGTTGTTCTTTTCCCAGTTTCAAAGTGATTTCTTGGAAATTAGTATTTTAATTAAAAGTAAAACCCTGACCTGACAAGATATTTCTCAAAAGTTCAAAAATAACATCTGAGAAAAGAGATCACATTGGAGTGATGTTTCTAAAACAAAACGGTTATGCAGCAGCTATTAAAACAGTGTGGCATGAACAACACTTAACTAATTCTTTCAGATATCAAAAGCAATGACTGAAGATGAAATGTAACGATTACAAGTACGTATATAGGCATGAAAGTCATGCGATTGACTTTAAGTCAAACATTTACTACATGAAACAAAACAATGATTTTGATAAAGGGGAGTGAACTTTATGTCTGTGTACCAAAACCTGCTTATTTCCACACTATTTCTTTGTCTCCTGCAATGTGCAACATTTTCCTTGCAGAGTTGGTTCATTTGAGTTATTTATTAATCTTTTCATGTAAAGTGTCTCTTTGAACATAAGCCTAGCATAAGATTAGGTTTCTGTAATGTAAAATATATATATAATTGATTTAAAACGCAATTTACACTTTTTTTCTTATAGAACAATTTTTTTTTTCAAAACATCATACCTTATCAGAATGCGTGAATGAATCACCTTCTGTGACATCCTTGAAGCAATGCAGTGGGTTATTTTTATTTTCTTTTCAATCCTCTGTGCCTCATCAGCAGATAAGTTACCATCAAAATCTGCACTGAACAAAAAGAACTGTTCTTTGAGATTGCAAAGCTATCTTTTCTCAATATTCACACATAAAATAAAACAAAAAATGGGAGGGTTTCTTTCTAAAAACAGACTGAATGTCTAATTTTATTGTGGCTCCAGTGCAGCACCAGAAAGACACACTATTTGCTTGGTAGAGCTTTTTTGCAAACAGATCTGTCTTTTCTTCTCGTTTTGGAATTGGGATACTCAAATTCAGGTTTGCACATATTTAGCACTTGAAATGGCTTTGGAAATTTACTTGTCAGTCTTTTTTAAAATTCAACTCTGAATTGTCAGTATTGGTCTAATTTCTTGTTTATAGCTGTGATCTCTTATAATCTCCCTGCAATGCTTTTGTCAGTTCTTTTTTGCCTGTTTTCATTGTCAGCATTTTCTCTCTTCCCATTGCTACAATCCCCATGTTTCCTAAATATTACCTTAGAGTGATGCCAGAGTGTTTGCCAGGCACCGTGTTTTCTGTTGGCATATGGTGATCTGTCTTTATTTTACCAAAGTCATCAGTATTTGTATCGGCCCGTCAATCCTGAAAGATCTAACCAGATGGTTTCCTATGATGAAATGCTGATGAAGGTGTTCTTCCTGAAGGCTGTACATGTGTTTTAACACTGTATTGACTGGCCATATTTGTTTGTAATTATATCTCCAACATTTCTTTCCAAACCCGAGACACAAGTTGTGTTTACTCGTAACGTCCTTATTACTTAAATATTTCCTAAACAACTTATGGCTGTACATAAGTCAGTAAATAAGCAAGCTTTTCAAAAGTTGAGGAAGGAAGTCTGTTTGTTTGTGACAAATGGCTGCCCTTATTGCTTTTGTTGTGCAGGCCACAGAACAGCAGTGGTGAGACACATGTCAGTGATGGATAATATGGCCTCCTGTGACGTTTCAAGTCAAACTCTGGCATTTCTTCACAGCTCTTGGCAGCTCAGCCTCTTCTCTTGCTGTTGGTGTCCACAACATGTTTTTCAAACAAGCAGTGATTTGTTGCTTATAGGTCAAGAAGTATGTTGGCCTAAATGACCCACATAAACAAGGAAAAATAATAAAAATGAGCTGCTGACGAAAAACATCAGACATAGTGGGGATCAAACTGAAGCTTATTTTACAGAGCCAAAAGTAAATTCGGAGAAAGAACTTGTTTGCACTCTTAATCTCACAGTGTGTGTACATTTTTAAGATTTTTCTTTTTTAAATACCTTCCTGTTTATCGAGACACACTTTCTACAAAATAAAAAATATGAAACCACTCACCTATGAGGATTCTGCCACAGTACTCCCCACAGAGAAGGTTTTGTGTCATTGAAACACCATCTTGTGAAATCTATGAGAGCAGATGGCCTCTCCTCATGAAGCTCCGATGTGAGCACAGTAATCTGACTCAACAAAGAAAAGGCTGTTGGATTAACAATTAACTCCAGTCAAGTGGAATAACAACACAGGTACTCAGTGCTGAGCTGGACTTTTCCTCTTAGTTAGTTGGCAAAACAAACAGCGTCTTAGCAAGCAGTATTTCAAGAAATGAAAAAAACATAAGCCATCGATGTTGTTTGCTGAAACCACATTAGTGACCAAGAACAATTAAGTTAGCATATGCAGACCGGCTCATTGGACTCTAACGGTTGGCTGGTTGGCCATCTGACAAATTGGTTGCCATGGCTGTTATGAGGACCCTGGGCAGAGGTGATTGGGTCCCAGTATCCATAGCAGCTGTGGTCAAGAGTTACACTGAGGGGCCAGATGGGGCAGCAGCAGGGGCCGATAGCTGCCGTCATCAGTAATAGATCATAGTTAAACAAGAATAGAGATTGTTTGACTAAAAATGATGCCCTGACAGACTGTTTGTGGAGCACATTAAATATAAAATGTTCTCATATATTAACAACCAAAGGACCCCCGTTCCTCAGCGTAACATCTTACAGCTTGTAGTGATTAGTCCAATGGCTTTAAAACTTTTGGTAACAAACACTAACTCAGTACATACAAATTTTCAAAACATCAGCCCCTTGACACGAATATAACTGTGCAACTTGGACTATAAGACTCTTTCAGTTTGGTGTGCAATAAAAAACAGAAACATCTTATCCATTGACACTTCTACAATGATCTTTTTTAGTTGCGTGTCCCTTTGTTGTTCAGACACTGAAATTTTTAAATTTGCAGTTGGAAATATTACAAGAAAGACAAAGAAAGGAAAAGTTTTTTCAACAGCCCCATCCTAGAATCAACTAAAAACCTGGTACGAATAAACCGTTTATTTGTACTTCTAATTACGTAAGTGTAATTTTTTCTTTTAGTTTAGGCTGTCTTGAAATGAATGAGCAACCAAGAGTGCCTGGCATTAATGAAGCAAATATCAACACGCGCTGGCCATCACTTGTCGGTAAGAGTAGTTGGATAAGGAATTCATTAGTTTCTAGTGAAAGGTGAAAGTACCGAATACCTCCACTGCTTAACCTGAGCAGTTCTTTAGCTGCAGTATCCATTTCGTATACAAGCGTTCATACTTGTGGTTTCTGTTGTTTCTGTGCTCATACAATTTATCTATATATCGTCTATGTCAAACATGTTCTTCATTCTGAGAAGTTACCCTGAATGAGTTTCCACAAGTTTTACTCAAGAGTAGTAATATGTCATAGTAAAAATACCCAAGTAAAAAGGAGAAAATAGTAAAACTACTCCAAAAAGTTACACAAGTAAAAGTAGAAATTGAGTAAAAGTAAATAGTTATTATGCACTTCAAGACACTTTGAATTTGATTGGGATTTGATTTGGAATCAATCAATTGTTAATTTTTATGAAAAAACAAAACAAAACAACTAGATGTATAGATCAATCAACGCTAAATAAAATGTTTCTATCCCATATTTTATGACAATAACAAGAGTAACAGCGCTTATTTTTTTCGTACTTACAGCAGTGGTGATACATGGTTTTACTATCTTGCAATGCTAGTTGTAGCTAACCTGGTGACTGAGCACAACATTTAGTAGATGTTACTGATTTTCAGACTTGGAATTGGTGCATCTTTGAGTGGGATTAGTGATCCCACTAATTTACCCCTGAAGCTGGACCCAAAGTCCAGCTTCAGGGGTAAATTATCATCGCCACCTCTTCGGGAACATTTCATAGTTAAAATCATACCTGGGCCATATAGCCTTGATGTCTCTGGTTTATAAACATCAAGGCTTAATTTGGCATATATTTAGTGTCAAACATGTTTTCCAACATCTACAATTGGTTTCAGATTTAGTTTAATAGCAGTGTAAATGTAGAGCTGGTTTTGGTGGATGTTAACATGCATTAATAACAACAACTAGTCAGATGTCGCCAAACTCAGCACTTTTCAGTTACTACACAGCTGCTTTTAATTAAACAAATGCAAGGTAAGAACCACGTGTGGTCTCCTGTGCAAATAGTGTATTAGTCTCAGACATTTGGTGCGAATTGCTCATGGTTTCATTATTATTGTGAGTAAATTAATAACTGTTTCTTAATAAATTAATGTCTCCATATGCCTAGCTATACTGTCAGTGTCCTGCACCACTGTGAAAGATGAGCTAAGTCTAAAAGCTCTGGATGGAAAATGTTGTTTTCTAACACAACTGACATGGTACATATCGATTTATTAAGCAACATGATAAAAAGTAAAAGAAGTAAAATAAAACATTTACTTTTTTAACACTGATCATGTAAAACAAAAAGCAGATCTCACAAAACAGATTTTACTTCATGCTATCCACCTGTTTTTGACGAATAATTTTATGTACTTTTAAAAGAACAATCTACTAGTTTAAAGAATTGTAACCAAAAAGAACAAATAACATCACCAAGCATTTTTGCTCTGCTTTGTGGAAAAGCTGAAAGAGAAGAGCAGCAGTATCTAAGTGGCTTTTCAGGATCAAATTGTAAGCTTTTTTGAGAGGTACTCTGACGCTGAGGGCATGTATGTCCTTAGAAACTAACAAAAGATTTTTTTCTTCTTTTTTCTTTTTCAGATTAGTACAACAGGTAACAAGTGCAAAGACTACAATAATGGGTGCTTTTTGGGAAATAGTGCTCCATTATTGGTCTTACACACCAACAACTGCTGCCAGAATTAAGCATTTGAAAGAACATGGTTCTCCAAAACACCAAAGTAAAAGCTTAATTCTGTCTGAGTCTTTTCACTGGACCTTTAAGTAGTTTGCTATTCTGTGAGGAAGACACAATGCAGCCCCTTACGCAGCGGTGATAGTTGCATGAGTTGTTTAGGTGATTTAATGACCACTAAAGAATACATTGTAATTTTTTTTTCTTTGTATACAAATTTATGAACACAAATTAAAGATGGTACTATAAAACTAATGTAATTAAAGCTAATGGGAAGTTTTGGTTTACATATCACTACCCCTGATTTAGTAGTAGTTTTTCTGCTGATTAGAAGACGAATCACAAGCTAGTTTTCCACCAAACATGTTTCATTTCTTAACTAGTGTTGGTGATAAAGACAGTTCTTAAGTGGAAGAACCAGTTTGCCTCCCAACCACCGAAGAGCCAAGTTGTAGTCACATCTATAATTTATTGTTTGATTGTTCCACTTGTTTAATTCTGTTTTTTGTGAAGGATCATTGTACATATAAAGAAAATCAAACCACACAGACAATATTATTACATTATATCATCTCCTGTAAACAGATGCAATAATATTAGCACTTTATGATGCTAAACCTGTTTTAATCAAATTGTGAATTCTTCAAAATCTTGACCAGGTGACCCAATCTACCAGGAGCAGGAAAAGAGGCAATATAGTGTAAAATCGACTTTTTGGAGCTTTACATCATTATTTCCTTTTAATGAGGGAATAATTAGAGCTGCAGTCTTTAAGCCGAGCTTCACAGAGAACCCTCCCCCATGACTCAGCTCCTTCAGACAATCGGCAGCAACATTTAAAAACTATCTGGTGAAATCTGCTGAGCTCATCATACAAAATACTTATCAGTGAAACAGAAGTAAAAATGTCAAATGGTTGATAGAGGAATGTTGTGATGTGCTGAAGGAGAAGTGTTGGAAAGAGCAGGATTTTTAAAAGGGAGAGCAAGTTTTATTGACACCACTTAGAGAAAAAGTGCTGTTTATGATTTAGGGACTAGAAATAGCACTAAGATGTGAATTGAGTTTAGGATGACACATATACCGGTACTGGTAATGTTCAGGGTTAGACTATAGCATTGACATCCATTTTCATTCATTTTTAAGTTCTTGTGAAAGTAGAAAGACATGCGTGTGTGTGTATGTGTGTGTGTGCGTGCGTGTGTGTAGGACAAAAAGAAAGGATGTGAGAGTTTGGCCTCATGTGAAACTGCTGCCGTATTAAGCCAGTTTGTTCTCAGCAGGCCTGTCATTCCAATTCATCTTTACCTGAATGGCGTCACAGTGACTCCATCTGTCACTAAAGACCAGGCCAAAGGAAACAAAATGAAAAGACGTACAACAAAAAAATGTATGATTAAAATTGTAAAAGCTATACTAAGAGAACATTAACATCTAGAAGATGTAAAAAAAAAAGAAAAAAAAGATATATTAGAAAATAAAATGATGAAAATGTGAGAATGGAAATGCAAACTCTAATATATTTTAAATTAAAGCAGAGAGGAAGTTAAATACAGCCATAGTGAAGTGGGAAAAAAAAAAAAAAACATTTTCCTGCAACAAACACCTTGGAGCCATCTCTGGATCATAGATCAAGAAAGAATTAAAACAATCCGTTTCTTGTATGAGAAAAGACTTTTGATCCATTCATCAATTTTCATCTTGACAGCTGACCAGCCTTTTGAACATTCAAAAACGGTCTCTTCTTTTTCTGGTCCCCAAGTACAATTGAAAAATGTCCAAGTCAAGATTAAAAACAACACTCCTCAGTTTGATTGTTGTCAGAGAGAGTGGCAGAATCAAAGTTAGGTGTTTTCAGTATCAGTGTAAATAATATCAGATATCAGACTAAATGTATAAGTATAGATGATTCTTATGACCATATTCTGTGCTGTTGGTTTCATGTTGAAGACACATAGTGATTTTTTCACAGATACACAGAGGAGGACTTCACGACTTTATTAGGAAGTAGTTGTAGTTTATTAGTAATAGAACTAACTACATAAGCTTCTCAAGAACCTAACAAGCAACTTAATAAATTTTACCTAGTTAAGTTTCAAGGCAGTGTTCTAAATCTATCTTCAGTGTTTTTTTTGTTTTGTTTTTTTATTTCAATAACCCTAAAATTAATTTAAAGTGCATCCTTGTTTTGAGTTGATTTTTTCTCTAGGTGTTTATCTCCCTGGACCCATGAGGACAGATTGTTTTGTAGGTGTTCACTAATACAAACAAGAATCCTTCTTTGCCATCAGCAGATGTTGGCAGTAAGGCTTCAGATATTCTGTTTCAAATTCATCAAATTGCTCTCATCCGTTTTATTTGGACAGTCTGTTTTTTTATGGAAAATGATGTCAAAAACAAAGGCTTTTATTTTCTTGTGTGCGTTTATGTAAATTGGAGGTGAAATTTAGAAAATTGAGCAAGAGGGGAAATCAAAACTCTGCCGGCAGTTCCACTTGTCAAACAAGGTGCCCGTTTTTTCCCACTTGAACACCTGCCCCCCAAAGTGTCTGTGCACACACACAATTAGATTTTTAATATTGGAAAACTTAACTAATTTTGAAATAAATCAGTGCATTATTTACACTTTCCACAGCTCCCAAATGTGGCCTATATATGTCAGAGCAAAAGTTCAGATGATAATGTGACCTCACTTGTGATCCTGAGTAAGTCCTTAAGTTTTTAGAAGCTTTGCACACACGGGCCTAGATTTTCTATGCTGCCTAAATCCCACCTGGGCTCTCTGTATTAAACAAAATCTCAAGGATCAGGCTGTGAAGCTCAAAAGCTGAGCTTACTGATGTGAAGCAGCACCATCTGGATAACGTGGGTCACATTTTTCAGGAGAAACATTGCTCCTCTAGTTAACTGATATGGTCTGGCCTCTTCTGGCATATGCATATTTCCCAAAATGTTTTGAAGGGGGATTTTGGCTACATATTACAACAAATTATAACAAAACGTAAGCTGTTTAATGTAACGTTCGGATTCTTTAACATGCACGTTATAGATTATGAATTCAACGATTCTCTGATTTTCCTGCTTTCATGCTCCAGCTCACACCTTGTAACTGTTAGTGCCGATGCAAAACATTTGAGAATTACATTGTCAGGAAAAGTAAACTGTGAGATGCTGGCAATAAAAGGGCAAACGTGTACATAAACAACTCTTGCACACAAACTGCACATCGTCAGTGGCAATGAATCTCCCAGGCAAAGATGGCTTCCCTCAAGAGGTGAATGCAGCCAGTCATACCAGAAAAATTCCTTGTCCACAGCAGGACAAGAAGAGCCTGTTGCATAGTACTATAAATACAAGACACCCCAGGAGTCCCATGTAACTCCCACAAAATCCTGTTTTGGTGACATGTTTTATTGTTGTTGCCGGTTAGGGTAAAGGACAGTGAAAAGTAAAGTTTTTTTTTTATAAAATCCACACAAAAGATTGTACTCAAACACATAAGAACTATATAAATACCTGATGAGATAATCACAGAATTTGTGAATCATCCAGTCACAACACAGCAGTTCAATGTATTTAAACATCTTTGCTTCATGACAATGACAACTTGCTGAAAGTAAAAGCGAGAAAAAGGAAAATAGAAGTTTTAAATAACTTTGAGGATATCATGACTGTTGGTCCCGTCAGACTTGTTTGAACACTTCAGACACTGTTGATCTACTGCGATTTGATCACACAACCATCTTTCAAGTTTATGGAAACAAAATGCCTTATTGGTGTCAGATGTAAGGGACAGTGGGGAGATCAATTTGAAACAATAAACAAGCAGTACCTCAAAAATCTAGGCATGAGTTCACAATTTCATCTGCAACATTCAGATGGTAAGGTCAGAGTTTGGTTGTGCTGTAATTCTGAGATCCTTCCTACTAACTGAGCATTGCTCAAATACTGAGCATTGTGTGAGTATTGTTGCAGACCAGCTACATCTGTTTATTTACCACAATCACCTGACTGCAACTTCCAACAGGATACAACAATGCATCAAACACCTCAAATCATAAGACATAAACTGGTTTCTTCAGCTTGATGATAAGATTATATTCAAGTAGCTTTCAAAGTCACCAGGGGTCTCATTTGTAAAGGTGGCGTAAGCACAAAATGGAGTCTGAAACCGGCATACGTCACTTTCCATGTAAAGGTTGTGAACTCTATAAAACACACTTGATGGCAGAATGTGCGGCCCCTCATGCAAACTCCGACGCTCATTTTGGGGACGGGGAAAACTGGCAGCACAGACGACGAGTCGGAGAATTGAAACCGCACTGCATCATAATTCGTCTGACATTTGATTTCACTCCATGACGAAACTTTGAATCGTAATCTTTATAATATGTATTCAATAAAGCAGAGTTATTTATGCTTTTGGGGGTGAGGCATAACGACACATAATGACTTTTCAAATTAAAACATTTAACTTAAATCTTAAATCAAAGCCAACGTGACATTTCATCAAAGTCTTTTCACCATCCCATATTTTCTCCACGTGTGAT
>NW_015114167.1:210012-235755 GCF_001443285.1 Poecilia latipinna | reverse complement strand
ACATTAACACAGACACTGTGACAAGGAGTGAGGCGATCAGACTGACTGATTTAAACATGTAAATATTGTGGTGACATTTGTGCACAATATTCTACTATAGATGCACTGCCACTGCTGGAAGACCTTACAAATATAGGAGAATCAAGAAGGAAATATAAACTTTTTGGGCCTGATGTACTGATGCACTCTTCCACTGTAACCTGCAGGGGACAGTGGCTCCCCCATCTTTTTCTCCCTGGTTGCCATTGACCATGAACTAACATTGATCAGCTGACTCTTTTAAATAACCATTAACATATAGTACTTTGTATTAACCATTTATGGTTGAATGTGGGTCTTTAGAAGTCAGAACTGTTTGTTGTAATAAATCTCTTAAATCATTCCCGGTCTCTGGAGTTGATCTGCATGTGGGTTAGAAAGTTAGACCCCCCAACATGACAAGAACAGCAGATGAACTTTATATGCAAACAATAAGGTGTAGTTGTGATTTATGAAAGGAATATTGCTTTCACATGGTTTTATAAATCTGAATTCTGGATTTTATTTTTTTTTTTTTCGCCGTAAGCCATTTTCAGGTTTTGGGCGTACGTACACTTTTAGTATGGATCCTATGCAATGTTTTATAAATGAGACCCCTGATCTCAGTCCAAGAGATGCTGTGGTGGGAAGGCGGAAAATTACATCAGTGATGTACAGCCAACAAATCTGCAGCAGCTGCATGATCCCATTCTGTCAATATGAGCCAAAATTTTCTTAGAAATACCTGTGAGAATTTCTTGAATCTATGCCACATAGAAGTGAGGCATTTCTGAAGGCATTAGCAAGGTACACCTTATAAAGTAGCCTGCAAGCGTAGGTGTTTGCAAATTATGCAGGTCAATTCATGCAACAGGTTGCTTAACAACTGCTTAAAGAACAAACTTTAAAATCCTGGAAGTTATGGACACATGCAGAATACACAAAGTGACTGATCTAAGTTTTACTGTATGTAGAAAAAAAGGTGAAACAATTAACAGTAAAATAAAATAAAACCGAAACAAAAGGAAGTCACTTAGCTTAAATATTATTTTTTTGAGTGAAGATTTGCAGGGAGATTTGTAGAGCATAACTTTACTGGGCAAGTTCTTGTGAGTGAGTTGAGTCCAGCAAATACAACTTTGCCGTAACTTTGCCTTGAAGATAAACAAGTTCTTATGGCCCTTTGAGAATCCCGTTCATCATTTAATTGATGTCTGATGTCAGAGGAAAGAGTTCAGCAGATCTGAGAACATCTACAGTCAGGAGTTGCAGGACAAACTTCAACAACGATTAATTACACAGTTTTCATAAATCTAATGCAGATTCATGATTTCAGTAATATTTCGAAAATGCCTTCTACAGTGGCAATGTCATACTAGTTTGAGATTAATGATAATCAGTCAAGGTAATTATTTTCTCATAAAATAAATGGAGCAACAGTGGCTAGACAAACTTTTTGCTTTCTCTTTTCTAGCTAGCAAGCCAGGGGGCTGACCTGATGACCACCCAGATGAAGCATGCTTACTCCTAAAATCAGTCTCCAGGCAGACCCCCAGGAGTGTTGTACTTATGAACTCTCATCATATATGTGAAACATATCAAAATTTCAATATTTATTATTCTGATAGCATACACACCGTATTATAGAAAAGAAAGAAGTCAGTATTGATTTGCTTAGTCTGTCAATGTTGCTGTGTTTCAGAATGCTTTTGCAGCTTCCCTTTGTAATGTCACTCTCTGCACCTATTTTTCCTTCTGTCTTGAAGTTAGATTAGAAAAATGTAGAACAGAAACTCTCAAAAAGAGCACTGTCAATCACAGCTACACAGACCCAATAGGAATATTATAGGTTTGAAAAATGGCAGTAATTATTAGGCGCACAGGATAATTAGCAAAGCATTTGTGTCAGTCACTCTTTGAAGTCTTTTTTTGAGACATTCACAAGCTGTAAATGGTGCCATTTTCTTGATAGCACCACTTAGACCTAAAGGAAAGGAAAGGTCAACATAATTTTCTGCTTCTCTTTCAGCGATCTTGGCTTTACTGTTCAGCCTCTCATCAAATCCAGCCAGTCCGGTTTAACGTTATACTTTACCATCTTAACTTTTTACCCCTAGCGAAAACTCACCCGACAAGAGGGATTAGCTTTATAATACCGTGTGGATTAAAAATCATTTAGTTCATGACAGTCTTCAAAAATATTTTGCAAAAACTTTCAACTTTCAGCATCATTTTGAGAAATGCAGCCAAGCTGAAGGCTTCCAAGTCGGTTACAGTGAGGAGAATTGGTACAGGATTCCAGAGCTTAGCTTGTTTGAGGAATTAATGAAAACCTGTGGCTGCACCAAATATGTGAACATTTTCAAGATAAGTTTTAAAAAAAAAAAAAAAAAAAAACGTTCTAACTATAGTGGTATAAATGTTGTGGCTTTATTTCATAATTCATTTTGAATAATTCTGAATTTATTAAAGTTGCTCTCAAGACATCCAAAATAATTTGACCTAATTCGGTATTTTGCATTTTCGCTGTCAGCATTGCAAACTGCTCAGTTCCAGGTATAAAATGATTTCTCTCTCACGCTTCCTTCCCACTCTCTCTTTGCGACTGTATAGATCACAATAACGTTAGTGGTGACACTCCCTTCCATGGTCATTCATCTGAAACAGAGTTACATAAGCCATTTACCACCCGGCCTCCATGATGGATGGCAGGGCCCCCAGCCAAAAGCATCCAGGCCTGATCGCTCTGCTTTTGTCAGTGACAAATGTCACCAGAAAGACATATGACATCTCTCGATTTCCTGCAGTTTTAAATGAGAATATGTTTATGATAGAAAAACTTAACCAAAGAAGAAGTAGCATAAGGCATACGAGCATACAATATATTTGTATATAGTTTTTTTTTTTTTACTCCCAGTTTTTCCTTTGATTAAGTGTAGGAGTTGAAAATAGTTTTAAATTTATTGGGAGGTTTGAGCAATGGTGGTATTTTTGGTTCACTTACCACACTGAAAGAATGTGTCTTAGGGAGTAAGTTATTTTCACATCATTAATTCACATGGAGGACAAATTAACTATTGTAGAATCCTTGTTGAGAATGGAAGTTTATCGCGTGGGTTTAAATCATTAAATGCATGAGTGTGAAAATATTGTCCAACCATCACTTTATAAATACTGATAATAGATTAACAGTAATATCAGTAATTTTATTATTAAATAAATATCAGGTGTCAAAAATACACTTCAAAATCTCAAAAGTATTAAACATAAATAAACAGTAGGGACTTTTCCGATTATTTTAAAAGTAATACTTTGTTTTTCATAAAAATTTTCGGTACTAGACGCCTTTATATGACAGTAATTTGACAAAAAGGCGACAGAGAGAAGAGGGAGAAAGACAATGTTTCTGCTAAGGAACTGAGGAAGGAAGTCAAACGACCACCTGTTGGAAACGCGAGCCTGCTGAGTTTATCATACAAACTATTTCTCATTTCAACGTTCCTAAGAATGTTTGTAAACGGCACAATGAAAGATCACTGACAGCAGCGTCGGAAAGAGCAGGAGCTTTTCAAAGAATGAATATGTGTAGCATTACATCCCTATTCATTAGCCTGTAGCTTGAACTATCATGAACACGACAGTAAAGAAAACATTCGAAAATTATTTATGAACTTTAATCACTTTAGCTCAATACTGTCCGCATTTACTTTTACACATGCATATGCTGCCTTTGACAACACATTCATGACATGTAACAGCCGCCACATTGTTCATGGAGATCTGTGAGATTGTCACAATTTCAGTTCATCCACTGAAAATTCGTAAGCAGAAATATAGCAGATGCTCCAGGTGTTTAGTAGATGATTGGTCAGACATGGTCCTGGGGGCTTTGTAAGAACAGACAGGTTTTAATTAAAACTAGACATTTTATCAAACATTGTGACACGTTTGTCAGGTTTGTCCTGGGGACAATCCAGAAGTCTCTAAAACTTTGGATTGATTTTTCTCAAAAAAACTAAAAGAATGTCAAATACTCTCTGACGTTGCAATGGCACTGTGTTTATTGCAATTTAAGAATAATAGTAAAAATCAAACATTGCAATCCAACATTTTTCCACATCCCGGTAGTCTTTGTTGACCACCAGGCAACAAAGAAAACATATTTGCAGCTCAGCAGGAAATCAGTCCCACAATGCAGCAGGAAGGCTATGAGTATGGTATAGGTTTTTATGAGGAAGAATTTGTCAAAGCTGTAAGCCCAATATCCCAGGAAGCTCTATCCAAGAATAAATGTGTGTGCATGTGCATGAGGGAGTGCATGTGCGTGTGTGTGTGTGTGTGGCTTTGGGGACAGATGTGAATGCACGTATGGATAGCAGACAGAATTTAGAGTAGTCTGACAAATGATTTATAGGAGCAATTTTACCAAGCTGTCATTGCATGTTATTTGGCTGGACGTGCTGTTTGTGTGGCGTACCTATGTGTGTACGTTCAAATAGACTTGTGCTTATCTCCAAATAAATGCAAGTGTACCGCGTGTGCAGATGACAGTGGTGTAGGCAATCTGGACGGATACCGCGTCAGGAGCAGGAGCACATCACTAAACTGATCGCTGCTTTGCTTTAATGGACACAAATGGTGTGTATCATGTGTGGCATATCTCTATTGTAAATCGTGCATTTTTTCATTCATCATTCAACTTAGGGCTAAGTGGTATGCCAAGATGCATTATAACATTGATAGTCCCTGTACAGATCAATCTCAATCTTGATCATGATTTAGAATGTGACAATGCCGTCAACATGCAAATTCCTTGTGCTTCCGGCAGCTGGTGGGCTGCTGAATGCTCTGCAAAGATGACGATCATGTCAGTTGCATGAAGCAATACAAGTACGGGTGCTACAAAGTAAAATTGGTCTGAATTGTGCCACCACTTGCAGCTGTAGAGTTAAAAGAAAAAAAAAGAAGTATTTTATTAAATAGCTTAAACAATCATTTGTGCTAATAAAAGGTTGGCATGTGGTCAAAACTACTGACACAGCCATTGAATTATGGCTCTATTGATGTATCAACTCACAATGGGCATTATTTATCAAATGTGTGTAAGGTGGAAAAATAGATGCAAAGTAATTTTTTTTCCTCACATTTTGGGACGTGTCACTTTGAAGGTGAGCACAGGACAAGCTCAAATTTCCCACCAGGTTTCAGAAAGAGCATTCAGGTTTATTTATGAACTTGGGGTGCAGAAGAGGAAATCAGGCTGCGTCTGACAAATATTAATCTGTACTGGTAGAGAATACCACAAGATTCCAGGTTGGGTTATTATTTATCGATGATGAAACTCAGGGAATTGACTTTTTGGGGGCAAAATGAATGTACATAGCTGAACATAGACAACAACATCAGTAGCCTACAGGCTGCCTGATAAGCTATTTATATTAGCTAGTCATCTTTTACCTAACTTTACCTGCATCCAACAGCTTTACTCAACAGTCGGTTAGTTTGGGGGAAAAACTGTGAAAAGTTCTTTGCGTTTTGCTGGTTTGCTGCCATGATTTTAACACACCTGTGTAGCTCTGTACAGCAGCAGCAGGTCTCCTTCACTTCCGCACAGGTCTAAGCCCAGCGCTAGCGGCGTAGCGCTCATGTTGCGTTTAAAGGCGGCTCGGAAAAACAGGTTACCACATGTTAACAACGGATTAAACTGTTTTAACTGCTGGTAAAAGTGACAGAGGACACAGATATGGGAAGTGTGGAAGCCCCTACTGTATCAGATTGACATAGGAATAAAAGAGAGTTGGCCATTCTAAGGTAAAAACCTAGCGCATACAACGTTCATGATTTTTTGTTTGTTTTTTTGTTTTTATTTTCATCCAGACGGTTCCCCCCCTGCAATGGCACTGCGCCCCCCCCTAGGGGGCGCATTCCACAGTTTGGGAACCTCTGGTCTAAACCATGAAAAGTGAAGACTGTTTTAGGAGCACATGGAGGGTCTGCATTGTGCTGATTCTCTGCACATAAAGTTCTTAGTGACTGAAGCCTGCTCCAATAACATACATTCACTCCTCGCTCAAATTAGGTTCTGCAAGATGGACCTTCTATCCCTCACATTACACAAACAGTTTAAACTTTGATTTCATTCTTCAGTAGTACTGCTGCAGTGCTGCCCCATTTAGTCACAAGTCAAAGTATTAATCAACTGACCTGCTAATAGCCTATGCTTTAGTAATTGAGCTTGAAAAATATTAAGTGGTCTTTACTGAGTTGGAACATAACTAGATAAAGACCTCACTATCTGCTCTCCATTCATCCCTTACGTTCTTGTGGGTCTTTCTCTGCAGTTCTGCAATAAATTTTGTAACACTCCCTTCTCTTGCTGCCCGTCTAAAGTGACTCAACTGTAATACAGTTTAGTTTTATATATGAACATGTTTAAATGTATCAGTTTCTTCTTGTTATAAATGTTAGTTGTACAGCTTTTATTTATCTGTTTTGTATGCAAGCCGTTTGCTTATTCTTTGCAATCCTTTGAATGGTTGCAGGGGAGCTGGAGTGTGTGTCTGCTGGGATAATTTAGGAAGTGGACAATACTTTGAACCCCGTTGTGAAGCCCTGGCAATGGTCCAAGCAGAACATGGTCTAAAACATCAAATGGTCTTTGCTCGAAAAAGTGGATTTTACACAATTACTCCCCCACTCTCCCACACACAAGATAAAGATAAAGATGATTTGTTTGACTCATGGACCTCCAGTTTTTTTTTTTACATTACCACTTCTTTTATATGTTTAGATTTGAGCTCCAAATGCCATGGGCCAAGCCTTCCTTGACAGTTTCTTTACCAGGTTGTACAACAGTATTTTCATTTTATCCACCATTGCTCACCTCGACCCACAAATCATGTGTGGGTAATCTCAGATCTATTCTAATTTAAACCTTCTCAAGCAAAGATAACACAGTAGGTCTGTAACAGAAACGTGAGGTTTTTCAATACCAGAAGGACAATTGGTAAGAAAAAAATTAAAACGGTTTCATGTAACAATAGCCCTACATTTTAATTCACACATCAGCCTTTTCTGAAAAACATATATACAGTTGAAGCCAAATACTTACATGAACCAAATAAAAAGACACAAATATTTTTTTTTTCTCAACATCCTAAGTTAAATTTGACCAAACATGTTTTATTTTTGCTTAGATATTACCTAAATTATTTCTGTTCGCTAAATGCCAGAAAACGTCTCTTTAGCGAGAACACTTTTTGTAACTTTCCTCGGATTCAAAAGTTTGGGCTTCCTTCCACGGGACACATAGGAAATGAGGAAAACATTTAAGTCACTGCTGTAACTTAATTGCAGTCAGGTATGGAGTCATACTTGTGGCTGTATTTAAAGGCTCCACCTTAAACCTGCTGCTTTCTTGTTTGGCATGATGGGAAAGTCAAAAGAAATCAGCCAAGATATCAGGAAGAGAACTGCTTCAGTTGCACAAGTCTGGTTCATCCTTTGGAACGATTTCCAAATGCTTGAAGGTGCCGCAGTCATTTGATCAAACAATTATATGCAACTATAGACATGATGAGAATGATTAGCCATTACAATGCTCTGGAGACAGATTCTGTCTCCCAGAATTGAATATTGTCTCTTCCTAATTGTGAAGTGTGAGGGAGGCAGGATCATGTTGTGGAACTGTTTTACTGTAGGACGAACTGGTGCAGGAAAAAAATAGATAGCATCAAGAGGAAAGAATAATATATAGAATTATTGAAGCAACACCTAAAGACATCAGCCAGGAAGTAAAAGCTTGGGCGCAGACTGGTCTTACAAATGTAAAATGACCCTAAACTTACATTGAAAGTGGATACTAAGTGGCTTAATGGCAACAAAGTCAGTATGTATTTACGTATTTTATTTGGTGTATGTAAACATCTGGTTTCAACTCTATTCCCCTGGACTTGAGACAACAGACCTGGTTGTCCCACGTGTCACTGGGTAAACACCTGTTCCTTTTTTGGCCAGTTTTGATAGGTAATGACCGCTGTTGACTGAAATCACCCCACTGCAGTTTTAAAGATTCTCTGACCTGTTTGTCAAACTCACTTAAATCCTTACACTGACAGATTTTCTTGCCTCTCTGACTGAAAAATATTCACTTGATGGATAATAAACCCACTCACAGACAGGTGTCATAATGAGGAGATAATCAGTGTTATTCACTTCGTTCTATATTCAGCAGCAAAGCAACATAATGTCTTGGAAGAGTTATTTCTTGTTTTCCCACAAAACAACATGGCCAGTCTCTATCTAAAAAAGTATAGAGAGGCTTTGACAGCGCTTTGGCCACAGTCAGGTCAACACTTCTCACAAGAGCTTTAAAAGAGCCTTGAAAAGCTCATTGTTTACTTGACTGTTTCCTCAGCCTCTGCCTTTTTCCACAAAACCACACACACACACACACCTACACACACACAAATTTGCACATCTCTATAGGACTCCAATCTCTCTGAAGCTCAGCTGGTGGAACTGATGCAGCTGAAGGCAAGGGCAAACACAGAACCCCGAGGATGGTTGCGGACAAAGGGTCCCTACAGTGTCTGATACTGGGACATCAGCACAATGTTTAGTCTATGTTTGCATATTGCTTAAGGCAGGAAGCTGTTAATCTAACCTAACACAACTATAACGTGCTGGACAGCATGACTCAGGAGGGCAGCAATCAAAGAATACACAGCATGTGAACAGTTTGCACTCTCATCTAATATTTGCTGTCCGGAGGAATTCATGTCAAGAATCGATGAAGCGTCATCAAACTGTAGTTAAAGCTGTCGTCATGTAGTCATACTACCGAATTGGACAGAGAAGCCCTCTTCAGACAATGATATGTACAGGTGTCTTCTACTGCTCATCAAGAATGACAATGTTTGGTTGGTTACTGACTTGAGAGATAGATCGTGGCTGAGTACCTATTAACCCCGACACTGGCTAGTGGAACTGTGTGAAGTACTTTCAGAGGATTATGTAAAAGCAGCACTACGTACAATTCCTATTTTCTTTGCAAAATAGGCCAGTGAGGCCAGTTCTCCAGCATGGAACAATAAACAAAGTGTTTTCCAGATCAAATGTTGATCTGGCCTCTGCCTCAGTAGGGTTATCGTCTCTGAATATGTGCATTTCCTATCTGTTGCCTTGTTGCTTTCTCTAGTTACTCCAATCCTGTCCCTGAATGTTAGAATGGTGTTCAAATCAACAAAATGTGTTCTTTGCACACAAAACGCCAGCAAGACCTCTCTTTTACCGAATTCAAATGGTAAAGGACTCCTCGTTTCATTACTCTGGTGAAACCTACCTGACACAGTTTGCCTCTCTGTCTATCGGAGCCCAACTCTGCTCTTTGAAGTAGAACTTGTAAATAATCCTTCTCAGTCACCCACCCTCACCGAGTCGGTCTCTCCACCAAGGGTCTTGCAGGCAAAATTAGCCAGCCAAGTCCCAGTGTCTTTGCTTCCATTAACTTTACGCTGTGCAGCTGTGTTCATGCAAGTGTGTGTCAGAGTGGGCGTGCAATGAACATTTCATGTCGGTGTGTTTGTGCATGTCTGGAAACGGGTCTGGCCTTTGTGTTCAGCTCTGCTGGTTGAGTGGACGCTGTCCAGGATGATTAATTGAAAGTTCAGAAAAAATCTCTGTTAGGATTTCAGAACCATCAAAGGGGAAAATTGGCAACATTGTCTAAGGCAGAATCCTTCATAGCCAACATTCATCATCGAGAGATAAAAGGTTAGATGGGTAGCTATAGCTTGTCGGTGTGTGTGCATGTGTGTGAAACCTGCCGAAATGGGTATATAGTCTCTAAACATGAATGATGTCAGTGGTCTTTGGATTAATCTTTGTGCCATGATCAGGAGTAGAAATACATTTTTCTTCCTCCAGCCACTAACCAAAAGTCTTCAGGTTTTGTTCTTAATCTTTACTATTTAAAAATAAACTGCACTGTAAAATAAACAATATATCCTACACGTGTCAATTCATATGATGATACTGTAAAACCTGCTGCCAACAACTCTGGTCATTTACTCTCCTTTGTTGATGTTTGTCTTTGCCTTTCTACTTCAATTTAAAACACACTGTTTTATTCCCTTCTATTTATCCATTTAATTCTACTGGTAATTAAGATTTTAGATAATTTATGTAGATTAAAAAAAATAGTGAAAATGCTGAAATGTGTGATTTAACGTAGCTATTGAGGTGACAGCCTGTCATTCCACACTTTGTGTGTGTTAATCTACACTAATAGAAGTCTGTATGAAGACTTCTAATATGTCTAAAAATTACATTCAGGTGTTGAAATCACTCTCGAGTTAAAACCACATATTTTGACATTTTAGGAAAATTATTTTAAATCATTGATTGTGAACACATTTGCAAAAGCTGGGCACACAAAGACTAAAATGTTTAAATACAGGATGTCAAAGCATCCAAAAAGCCATTTGCCTGCTGAAAACATTTGTGACAGAATTTTAACTATTTACTCTCAAGTTACAGCCAGCCATGTAACTTGCTAATTTATTTTATTTTTTTTTTTTAATTTTGTAATAAAAACAGTTGTTTAACTTTGGGTTTACATTTTCACTTTACTCAGAAAATGTGCACTACATTACTACTCTCACTTCCTCAGAAAATTTGACCAGTGGTGGTTGCTAATTTCCACTCCTAGCTTTGATTTATGTGTGATTTCTTTCAAGCATGTGATTTTGCAGCAACAAAAACTTTTAACTATGATTACACCAGAAACACAGATGACTCCTTTTTCCCCTCATTTGTCACCTTAGATATTATTTATGGAAAATTTGTGTTCAGTGTGATCTGCATGCACATCAGCAGGGGTTCGCTTTTCTGTGGCGGTCCTACAATGCTTTCTGAGCAAGAGTGTAATTAGTAGAAAACATGATTTGTGCATGAATGTTTGTGTGCGTGTGTCAAAGAGACTGTGAGTGCACAATATGAGCACACAGCATTTCTGGCCCACTTCATTCGGCAACATAGTCTCACAGCAGGTGGTTCATTACACGGCCTGTAATTAGGTTGACTTGACTTTCTTCTGCTACTGATTACAGATACATATTGGTTTCAGTGGAGCGTGGAAACAAGATTTTTTAATTATTTTTATTTCAGCGGATTATTTGTTGCTTTAATCTACTGGGGTGTGTTAGCGACTTGAGTTCGCTGTGCCCTGTTGGTCTGGTTTTGTGCATTAATTTGCTTTATGTTCTGTTTTTGTAAGGCAGCAATGTGTCAAAGATGCTTTAATTTTTTTTTTTTTTTTAAACAATCTACATGATAATGCCTGCAAAATCTCGAGAATACCTTCTTGTACGCTTTCTGCTGTCATTCAATCATTATTATTCCATCATTGATAATAAGCTAAGCCTGATTACCACCAAATAGAAACTTAACTTCAGTTTGTAATTTAGCTGTAAATAAAATAAAAACTGTACTTAGGTTTCATTATTTTAAGGCATTCAATTTTTGCAGCAGAAAGGATCATATTTAAACTCAGTATTAAATAACATTCTTGTGATTTTATGTGGAATATTAAAGGTCAAAATGTGGTAAATGTTAGCATTGCCTTTTTACTTTAACAGATCAATCTTAATTTTAATTATAAACTTTGAAATTCATAGGTAGCGCCACAGCGTTGCAGACTTTTCTTCAAAAATAAGATTTTCCTTCTTCTGAGCAGAACCTGCTCCCCTCGGCTCTGATATTTCCAGGTGTTGGATGAGTGGAATGAGGATGTGATCAGTTAACCTTTACCCTCTGGCAATCACAGTCATGAGGTGACTCACTAAGTCCTGCCTGACCCACATAAAGTTTTCAGTAGAAGCAGCTGGGTGTGCTAAGGTAAAGTGGAGGCTATTTCCTGAGGAATTAATTTAGAATTACAGCATATACTTTGTTGAAGCATTAGATGTTTGGGATCAGATGAAGGTTAGAGAAGCTCAGTAGGTATAGCAATAATAAGACATGTTTTAAGGTAAATAAATCAGTCTGATAAACTGTCGTAATTACAAAACAATCTGAAAGATTGAAGAAGCAAGTAAATAACTGTACTGATTTCAGATAATTCAAAATTAATTTAAAATAAAGGAATTTAAATTAATTCCTTAGTAAAAAGAAACATTTTATTTTATCAACACTAGTATGTTTTCTAATGAATTAATACTATTAGTGAATGGTAAAATTTTAAGAATAAAATTTGTAATTTGAAAAACATTTTTATTCATTAGAGCTGTAAGCAGCGTCGGCGGCCCTCGCAGCTCAGTGCTGCTCCCTTTGTTAGAGTAAGTCTGGAGCTAACATTTAAATACACAGCAAATATAGTGCAGAGTTTTCTCTTTCCGTCTGGGTTTTTGTTAAGCTTAAGCTCCTTAAGAAGTTAGGATGTTGGTTATTTGCTTGAAAAGTTTAGCAACTTTTTCCAAGGTGGAGAAGTTATCTACTTCTCCACCTTGGAAGTGGAGATTTCCAAGGTCTTGTAAAATGAAAACATTGTTTAACTTATTTATTTTTATTATTTATTTGTAATCTAAACCCTAATTAAGAATGTGTTTGGTTCATTTGTTGTCAAGACCTGCTTGTATCCAATGTTTCTTGTGCCTTAAACTTGTGATATTATTGTATGACCACAACCTTTATTTAATATAGTCCACACTTCATAGGAAGTGTAATTTGTTATTTGACTTTATTCATAACAGTTGTATTTATTTTCTGGGTCAAACTTTGAGATATCTTTAAATGTTTTGTCTGTTTTAAATTATTAATTTGTTCACATACCGAGACTCAGTACGTGTGACAAAGCATTTAGAGTGACGGACTGTATCGGTCGTTTTATAGGATTTTTTTATTATTATTTATGATGCTGATCAGTTTAATATGTGTTAATGGTAAAATATGTTTGACAGTGTTTTTTTTATTTATTTTATTTACACCTTTGCATTGATGTTGCGGCCTCCAGAGAGAACATTTATAAAAAAATGCTGCGACTCTTTCAAAGTCGCACTTGAGGCTGTTGCCAAGAAGCAGCGCCAGATGAAGGTGATGGAAAATAAGGCTCATTTCAGGATCAACTGAGCAAAACAAAAAAAGAAGTTGGCGGCAGCACAAGACAATATTGAAAGTCTTAAATGTACAGCAGCATTTTATGGTGATGGTAGGCATATGAATAGTATATAATGTTGATTGAAGGTTTTATTTACGTCTCATATGTTAATTAAAAGGTGATTTAATGGAATATTATTAGGTGCTTGCAGTGTGTACAAAAAGTACTTTTTGCCCTTGGATGGTTTGTTGTTTTTCTGGGTTTTACAAATCAAATGGGATAAAAAAAATGGACTTTTGACAAAACAATTACACTAGTTTAGGAGATATAAAATAATGATTGTATAAATATTCATCCCCTGTTGCTGCGTCCAGAGAGGACATTTATAAAAGATGCAGAGAGGCTTTTAAACTGACACTGGAGACTCTTGCGACGAAGGAGTGCCAAGTCAAGGCCATGGAGAAGAATCTTCATTTTCTGCAGGGTCAACTCAGTGGAGCCGAACAAAAATTGGTGGCAGGAGAAGAGGAAATGGAACATCTTAAATGTACAGAAGCATTTTATCCTGATGGTAGATATGTGAATAGTATATCATGTTGATTATAGGTTTTATTGATGTTTTATATGTTAATTCCCATTTGATTTAATGAAAAATCATGAGGTAAAAGATTCACTTTTGACCAACAAAATTTAAAAAACTCTCAAATATCATAGTGAATATTGATCTCTACAAAATGACAATTGCATTAACTTAGGAGATATAAAATAACGACTGTATAAATATTCACCCTCTTCAAGTCAGCATACAGTAGCTACCCCTTCATATATTAAGGTACATATGACAAGTTTTATTCTGAAAATAAGTATTTCTGCAATGTGTACATTGCAAAATTAAAGTTTTAAGTAGGGAGTCCAAATGGGGACATCTGTGCATTAGGGAGCTGTGGGAGGTTATCCGTCACATCATGCACATGATAAACCTGGCAATGATTTTCACCTGACAGTGCTTGGCAATTCATTTTTTTCCACAACAGTAGCCAGTCAATTTAATCAATATCAGACTGTTCTCCAAAAAATGAGTTTGTCTCGAAGACGTTTAAATTGGTTTTCCCTTGTCGTGTATCAAGCTGGCCAAAGTTCAAACGCACTCCAAAAATTCTTCTGGCCTCCACCAGGGATTGAAAGTAAACCTCTAAAAACTGGATTGTTGAGTCTACAGCATTACCAAAAAAAGTACAGCATTAAAGATAGTAAAATTCCAGCCTCCATGTTGCATCTGATTCTGGGTCATGAGGGATCTCATAGGCAAAGTGCCTTTTTGTGGTTCAGCACTGCTTCAATGTTCATTTGTTCACGTTTTGCTGAGATCTGAGAATCTTTAAAACTAGTTGCCCGGAACTGATTACATTTTCTTTGCTTTCCTGAATTAGGGCCACTGCAACATCAAGCTGCACGAGGGCTGAGTGAAATAGTTTGCTTGTGTTAATCTGGGAGAGAATGTCATACCAAACCACTAAACACCTCCACACAATAAATCCAGGACACCCAGTCGAACTTGAGTCTTTATAATGTGAAAGGTGTGAAACTGAAATACAGATACAGACAATCACAAATACATGGTAGATTCAGTGCATTAAATACAAGCATGTCTGAACAAAGGCATTTAACCTAAAACGCCTGCTAGAATTATGCATAAAACATCAGTGTGACCTTTAAAGTATTTAATGCTTTGTCATTAAAGAATGTTTTTACAACACAAATATAACCTTCACATACGATTCAAATTAGTATGATAATTAAGGTAAATTGACTAAATAAATTCACAGGTTATTTGTTTAGCTAAATCCCCCAGCATGTTGCCTAATATCTTGTAATTACAAACATAAACGAGTCAAACTGTAAAAGTAACAAAGAGCTATCAGTTCCTCTCCTTTTAAAAAGTTCCCATTGTTGGCCTGATGTAATGTCCACAGATCCCTGAAGTGCCAGTTTTCTTCTGCTAGTGACTGAATAATACTCATTAAGTGTGTGAGAATGTTACTCCAGCAATTCTTTTCTGCCTCCAAGAGGACCATTGCAGTCTCATCATAGTGTTACCCTTGGAAAGTTGCAGAACAAATTCTTCCCATTTTACCGTATTGCTACAATGATCGTCACCATTTCCATGATTCTCCAGCAGTGCCCCTATGTCAACTCAATCGCACTGTCCATCGACTCCAGGTTCTAAGGACTTTTAGGAAAATAATTTGCATCAAAAGCAACAGACTACATCTTTAATTCTTTAATAAATCATCCAACTCTGCCTGACTTTTTCCCATTGACTAACTGTGTGTATGCATAGCGATAGTGAAAACATCAACTGTCAGACCTTTTGGTGAAGGAAAACGCTAAGTGTGGATGCAGGAAGTTCGTATTGCCGTTGCGTAACATACCACGGCCACAAGACCAATTTTTTTCCCCTATTTGCATCTTATTTTTAAAAAAAGTGTAAGTGAGTTCATTTTCACAACAAAACAGAAGCTTCCTTTATGTGTTCTGATTATACATGCAACAGTCTATTTTCTTGTGGGAAATTTCCACTAGTCTAGAGACAAAATATGTGTAGGGTACAGCGTTATGCATATTTGCATATTAATGTCTAATCATCAGAGTTGATAGTTCCAACTAGATGTCTGCTATTGCGGAGTTATTAGTGTTGATTAAAAATCAGAGACAATACCGGAGAGAAGCTCCTTATTGTCTTACCAGTGTAGCTTCAACATGTCACACAGAAATCAAAAAAATGACCAATAAATGTAGACACATTGTTCAAACTTGATAAGTTACTGTTAAGTTAAAAAAAAATGTTAAGACAAAGCCTAGTATTCATACCACATATATTTTATAAAACATTTATGTTATGGTAGCATTTTGTCTTCCTTACAGATGCCAACACTGTTTCTAAATGAATTCACTTCACAAAGCAATAAAAGAAACACAAAGACATGACGTTAAAAATTAATTAATGTTTATTGAAAAAAAAAAAAGTAATACATAAATCTACATTGTCAAAGGTATGTGGCGAGACGCCACTTATGTCCAGCTTCTCGGGGGGGAAAGAAAAGGGAGCAGCTATGAATGTAATCCAACATAAGACACCACTCAGCACAATGAGCCGTATCCAGATGAGCTTTGAAGAAGGTTCTTGTCCACTGACTACAAAATGAACTGTGCATTCAGAGCATAAATGGCCATTTATACCGAGCATACAGGAATAATATCACTTAAGTTATCAAGAGTTGTGGGAAAATATGAAGTCTCCACATCAGCTCAACTCGTTAATCTGTCAGAGTCATGACTTATAACAATGCTACAGACATGACAGAGGCTATAAAGCTGTCGGCTACTGTGAGTGGTTTGTCATAAACTGTATCAACGGCTTAGGCTTACTTCTGAGGTAGTAACACATCAGTGGAGCTGTATGACAATGTCCCAAGTATATCTAACCACATCGCTCACACAATAACATTAGACTAAAATGTACTTTGACATTTAAAAAGATAATCATAAGATGAATGTTTTTGTCTCCACTGCCTTCAACCATTCTGTAACAGATCATTTCAAGCTGTAAACCCTAAAAGCTTGTTACATCATAAGTGAAATATCTGGATAGTTGCCTTACAGGTTTTAGGTTATAGGAATACTTAGCTTAATTGTTCCCATTACAGGTTAATTACTTGGTTTATCTTATAGGTTCTTTGGCCCCAGGTGCATTTTCATTAAGACCAACTTTAAATTCTTATTTTGTTTTAGGTGGTACTTGAACATGGCCCATTTCAACAAATGACTTGCAGTAAAACTGTATCTTAAAAAGCAATTAGTAGAGTGTGTTGGTGACTGAACTCCAGGCAAGTGAAATCCAACTATTTATATAGAAGACAGAAACAGCCATTTTTGCATTTGTGGGATTTTTGCTTTTGCGAGCTCTCAGTTTATGTTCGTTAAACCCTTTCATGCAATAATGTGCTTCATTTTGGTTTTTTATAGCAGCATTTTCAGGCTCAAACAACTGTGGAAAACTTCGATCCTTTATGTTGCATGTGTTGCATGTCTATTAGGATGAAGGGCATAGTGTTCCAATATAAGTACTTTTTTTTATTATTATTATTTTTTTCCAATATTTAGAAGTTGTTTGTGTTGGGCTGACAGTTCAAGGGTGTATTCACAGTTTACTGAAATGCTGATCAGCAAAATTATTCAGAAGACAAGGCCATGCTCACTGCTATATGAATCCTCCTGAAGCAATCCACGTAGCTTGGTGACTGAATCTTCATCCGTGTCTCCATAGATGAAATCAAACATCTGGGTTCTGTGCCCCGGGGCAGTGTCCACGGAGAAAGTAAACGTTACAGTAAATGTGAGTCATTGCCACTTCTGGGCTGTTTTGTGCAACAAAAGCTTAAAATGATCAAGCAAAAGTGTTTGCTTGACAAGTTAAACAACACAATGTCACTTTTGTTAGCTGATTTTCAACAGTATTGTGAAAAGCATTGAGACAAGGTCCGTCACTTCAGCTTGCCTTTTTAATAAAACTTTGTAAATCAGTGATGGGCAGCTTTGTCATATGATCGTTTTATGTTATCTTGATATTCAAAGACCGAAAACATACAAAATGTGTTGAGTCCATCTATAACTCAGTAAGAGACTAAATAACCTTTTTATTAGGTGGCACTTAAACGGAATCTTGCAGGAGTGACACATACTGTATTTGCCGTCTATATGTCGTCTCTACGGTGCAACACTCATGGTGAGAACATCAACATTAATGGAAGTTGACACACACTTCTATGCATTTAAAATTTCCATTTCAAGTTTTATGCTTTCAAGTCGGTTATGCTGAGAGGTGTGGAAAAAGAAGTCAGCAAACTTTGCTGTACAGCAAACAAAGCTGGTTTATTAAGTCCCTAGCAACACAGGGTAACATTTATTTGAAGGGGGGTGAATAAGACTGACATGACACTGTCATAAACATGACATAACACCTGTCATGAACATGAATAAGCCTTCATGAATATTTATGACTGTTGTCATAAAGCGTCATTTGCTAAATTATGACACTTTTAATACAAAGTTGACATTATTCAAAATGTCTTTGTTATGACAACTTGACATTAACCAATAAATCATTACTGATATAAATTTGTTATAAAAGAATTACTGATTGCACTTTAAAAATTAGGTAACTTTATGTTATTAAAGGTAAAGTTTAAACAGTTATGATTTCCTGGTTAATGTCAAGTTGCCATAAAGACATTTTGAATAATGTCAACTTTGTATTAAAAGTGTCATAATTTACCGAATGACGGTTTATGACAACAGTCATAAATATTCATGAAGGCTTATTCATATTCAAGACAGGTGCTATGTCATGTTTATGACAGTGTCATGACGGTCTTATTCACCCCCCTTCAAATAAAGTGTTACCCAACACAGCATAGTTCAAAATGGCCACCCTCTCATCAGTCCTCCTGCTACGTCAAGCTGTCCACCTATATAGTGGTTAACCCCGCCTGGCCAATCAAACTCCAGATGTGATCACCGCTCCTCCAATAAAAGAGCTGGGTTTGAGGTGGACCTCCTCTATAACAGGTTCCCAAGATGGCTGCTACAAAGTACACACCCACAAATTAACAAACATTTCACACAGGCAGATTCATTTACGCACTGAATCTGTATGAATCCTGCATTAATAATGTCCAGACATTATGTAGTAAAATTTGGAATAATAACGTACTAACCACAGTACAGTGGTTAGTACAGTGTGGACCCTCTAGAGCTTATAAATAAGTATGCACTGGACAAGAGTGCATACTAGGATCAGTCTGCCCAAGATCTTAATGATATATGAGGTGAAAGCTATGGCCTCCAGTCATTAATGGTTGCGTGAAGTTTCTTTCATGCAGGATGCTTTTTCCCAACACGGGAATCCTGTTAAATAAAAACCGACTTTGTAGAATCTGTGATGTATTCCTTTATGCTTGAGGTTACGTTTAACAAATTTTATAAATGGCATAAAATTATATCAAAATATTATTTATCATAAAAACTATTGTGTACATTTTTACATTGCATTTGCTAAGCATATAGGCAGCAGAAAAGCTTTAAGAGACTAACTGCAGACAGCTTACACATCCCTCACATCATTATGAAAGCGCTGCAATTAGAAGCAATTGGTGTTTATCAGTTTCCAGGTGTTGCTAAGACACTGTCAAAGGCTTCAGAGTTATGCTCTGCTCACCATTAACAGACACCTCCATATGCTTGCTCTGAATGGCCGCTGTCTCTGCTTTTTGTAATTATCTGATTTCTGCTTTGGGGCTGGTAGAGTATCAGTGCAGCTGAAATCATTTTGGTGACATTTGCTTCAACTTTTCTTATTTGGAACATACAATAGATTTATAGTAGAACAAAAAGGACTGTTATCCAACAAAATAATACCAACATATAAATGTAAATGCTCTTTTTTTTTAACCAGTGAAGCAGTAAAGTCATTATGTCATCATTATAAAGCTGAATCAACTTATTGACTAACATTTTATTTTTTTATTATTCTTAGCTGTAGTATTTAATATTACTAATTAAAGTAAAAACTAAAACATTAAAACTCACCTTTACAAAAACAAAACAGGGACGTTTTGTTCTGACAATCTGAAAGCATTAACATTACTAGCAGAGTTATTAAAAAATGCATTTTCAAAAAAAAAAAAAGCTAAATATGCCACACATCAGCATTTCCCCTGCAATTATCCAAGAGGGGCACCCAGCCCCGCCAACCAGACCTCTTGCCCCCACACACAGCATGTAGTAATTAAAGGTGTTTCACAGTTAATGTCATTGATGTTGTTAGTCTAACTAAGCACCACGAGGTTCTGTCCTCAGCTTTTTCCGTCCCTATATGGCGATTTGTCTATTTATAGCGCTCTTTCAAGCTCGGTTTACAATAGACGCATTGAACTGTGCGCACCGAGCCACACTTGCGCTACCTCATTGCAAACTTTCAAAAGCGGCAGCGCCAAAGTTGACAAGAGCAGGACAATAACACGCTCGTCTATTCTGTGTCACCGATGCTCACACAAGCAGAGTTGGGAGCTCTAGTACGTGGGTGCAAACATGCTCCCGCCAGCAGACAGAGAAACACAGGAAAAACAGCTGGCAAGGATATTTGCATCTTTTAAATGTGCCAAATTTCATTTTTGTCAAGAAGGAAAGACGAGAGATTGGTACTGACAATCTGTAAAACAATTAGAAAAATGAGGAGGAGGAAGAAGAGAAGCATACCATAGTTTTTTAAATTCTTCAGAGTTAGAAAAGTTCAACCTGAATCAGCAGCTTTAGCTGAGTTACTTCATCTGCATTTACTTCAGACTGAGAGAAATGCGAGTGGATGTTGGAAAAAAAAAAACTAGAAAAAACAGCAAAACTAGAATAAAAATCAACGAGACCCAAAACAACTGTAAATGGCTACAAAGGGAGGCCTAAACAGAGACTTGTCTTTGTCTTCATAAAATCAATTTATGAAAAGTACTTTGGAGTTTATTTTGTTTGACTGAAACAAACTGGATTAAACAATCTGAACATTCTTTAAACTAAATATCTCAAAGCTTCTCTTCATAATTGTGTTGTTTTTTGATCAGTCGCTGTTGATAACTCCTTGTAGGAAAGACTGTGTCACACAACCTGCACAATCGTGACAGACCAATCCGACAAACATATCAGGCAATCAATACATGGACAGTAAATTATTAACAGTGGGATGCTGTGAAGTGGGAAAAGAGAGTGAAAGGAAACCGCAATAAGGTGTTCATGTCAAGCTAAAGAAAAAAAAAAGAAGTCTGATTCAACACAGCTGCAATTCTTGAAAAAAAAAATCAGACATTGCTTGATGTTTGTTGTAGGTCGTCTTTGTGGGAGGGCTAAATTGAAGGTAAGTGCATTTGTCGAACTGAACAAGTAGAGACCACCACTGTACAGTTCTGGCTAAAGCTGCGGTCGCACCAAAAATATGGGCAATCTTAGCCTTATTATGTTCGGCTTGTCAATAGAAATTCACTGTCACTGTTCCTCAAAAGACAGTCTGAAGGTTAGAAAGAATATTGTTCGTCTTGCTTCTTGTTCGGTGTTCTTTTCTTTAGCCATCTCTTTCACAGAAACAAAGAGAAACTATTCCAACAATTAAACAATTAAGTTTCTCTGTAAACAAAAGCAATAAGCTTTAAACCAAATCAATTTCACTGAATGAATACTTTGAAAATGTAAATACACAAATTATGACAATTTGACCTGTTTTTTTTTTTTTTTTCATTGTGGCTTGATTCTTTTATTGTCATGTAAAAAGCCTGCTGCTTGCAGAAATCTTAACCAAGTAACTGCATTATGCTGCCTTTGAGAAAGCTCTTAGACAAGGGCTGATCTTTTTGATTGCTCTTGCAAGAAAAATTTATCCCCCTGATGAGATGCTTTCTTTGCCTTAATCTTTCCCCCATATTCTGCCTTCACATCCTCACTCTCCACTACTTTGCCGTTTTTACATCTCTTTTCTTGTTGCCTTTAATAATAGTTTTTCTGTTTCATTTCGCTCTGGTCTATTCATTCATCTTGCCTCATTACTTTTCTCCCCCCGCCCAGTGGCTCCTGTGTTGCCTTTGAAATTTACACTTTACAGTGTGAAAAGAAGCTGTCCTTCTCTGCAAGTATTGGTACCCAAGAGGCCCTTCCAGTGTTTGGACAGAAGTGTGAATGTTCCCATGTGTGTGAAAGACAAAGAAAGACAGCAGAGTGTTCACAGAGTGAGTGACACAGTGTGCGTGTGTAGGTTGAATGTCCCTGCAAACACGCAATTAGGGGAAAGTGCATGTCGTGTGTGGACATGAAGGGAAGTGACGGTGACAGTGAGCATATGTGAGTTGGTGTGTGTTTGCGTGACATCCATCAGTTTCTCTCCGACTGTGAAGGCGACCCACAGAGCAGTGAGCAGGCAAGCAGCAAACCCCCCGCTGGAGAGACAGTGAATGAGCAGGGCAGATAATGCCCTTTTATCTTCCCCAGCAAACTCCCCCCGAAACCCCCACCGTCGCCTCCCTTTCCACCTGCTAACTCGCCTCCTCCAACACTGGCAAACACACAAACTGCAGCTTCCTCTTCACCGTCACCAGAGGGAAAGCTTTAAGATGGATTAAGTGGTGTTGGAGACAGCATCGCACGTCGTTGGATGGATGGATGAACAAATGTACAAAACCCCACGACACATGACTTTAGATTGTAGCAGTAAAGTCTTTAGGATTTGGTTTGGGGTAAATTAAAAATAAAGCAACTCCGCTGCATGTTAAAACAATTATTTACAATAATCTTAAAAAAAAAAAAAATAGAGATGAAGGGCAACACACAGATGAAAAGAGACCCGAGCTACTCACACATCATGCTGATATTGTTCATTTGAATTAACGATAATAGACTGTGGCATCGCCACACCTTCAGAGGACGTATAACCTGCAAAAGAGAAAATAAAAAAATATGACAATAACACTACATTCACAGAATAAGAAATAAAGTCACAAAATTTCGCCTCAGGTGCCACAGTGGCTACGGCCGGCCCTGCATTCAAGGGGCCAGTCGAAGTCTTGGTCTCACCGATCGCTGCCTGTTCCATCAGCTCCTTCAGACGAGCAACAGCAGTAATTAGTAAACACCTGGTGGAACTGTGCATCTACTGAGTTAGTTATAAAAGCTACTTCAAAGTGCAACACTGGTAAAAACATTGTTAAATGCTCAATGGAGAAACGTTGTGATGACTTGATGAAGACAGAGGCCCAATTTCAAGGCGTTAAATTGCAAAGACAAGATTCTTTTGAGTCATGCTTGATATGCACAGCATTTTTACAACAAATGACGCTTACTCAGTTACTTAGTTGTGTTAAAATGGGTCTATGTATAACATACATATTGCCCCTTTAAACAGAGGAACAAGAACACAATGACAACATTCTCTGATATAGAACTTGCTACTGAACAGTGGTGGAAACCAGTAAGTCCTTCTAAATCCTCTGCTGTCTTGAAAACATCACTGATGATTTGGTTCTGATCCAGTTCAGTCCTCAGGACTATTGGCCATGCAGCATAATACAAACTGGGTTGTAGTTAATTTGAGCCAATCTACATTATCATCCTACATTATTACAAACTAGCAAATGGTTTTAAAATTGTACTGGATTAATAATAGGCTTAATACAATCTCAGAGGCATCAGCCACACACAGTGTGAGTGGTCGGTATCAAACCAGGCAATCTGTTGATAAAGTTAATTGCTTCAAATCAGATGATGCTAAAAATCCCCTTATTGTATCAGATATCAGATACACAACTCCCCAGTAATGTGTGTGTGCATTATGTTTTTATATTTATGTATGCGTGTGTGCTTGTGTGTGTGTGTAGGTGTGTGCGTGCGTGTGTGTGCTTGCATCTGTATTCCATTATCTTTGTCATTAACCACAATAATGGGCCTCAATGTGGGCACCTCAGGCTATGTTTTGAGGATCACTATACACGCGGAGGCTGTCTTCAGGCCAGCGCCTTCACCTAATTGGGAAGGGAATAGTTGTGGAGTGGGCGATCACACCAAAAGCCCCTAGCTCATTGACACAAGGTTAAAGACCCATTAACCTGGCCAGCAGAAAAATTGAGGAGGGGACAAAAGGGAAACTGAGTGGAATGGGAAGAGTGAAAAAGAGAAAGGCACACAAAGGCTCTCATTATTGTCACAACCTCCGACTTCTCAAGAATCACTATAAATACCAAAGGAGAGTTTACATTACAATTCTTGAATCTTTTTTCTTCTGCTGTTAAATTGTTAAAAGGTAGCCATCTACCTTTTAACAATTGTCTTAGTCTGAAGGGTGAATGGGGCTGCACAGTGGAGCAGTTGGAAGAGCTGTTGCCTTGCAGCAAGAAGTTTCTGGGTTTGATTCCCAGCCACGGTCTTTCTGCATGGAGTTTGCATGTTCTCCCTGTGCATGCTTGGGTTTTCTCTGGGTACTCTGGTTTCCTCCCACAGTCCAAAAATATGACTGTCAGGTTAATTGGCCTCTCCAAATTGCCCCTAGGTGTTTGTGTGTGTGCATGGTTGTTTGTCCTGTGTGTCTCTCTGTTGCCCTGCGTCAGACTGGCAATCTGTCCAGGGTGTTCCCTGCCTCTTGTCCAGAACGTTAGCTGGTACCAGCACCTCTCCCGACCCCACTAAGGGACAAGGGTGTAAAGAAGATGGATGGGTGAAGGGTGAATGCTCTCTGCACCTTTTTTTCCCTTGGCTCCACAGAAGTCAGAACACCTATCAAGGAATGACTTAAGATAATATTTGTTCATGTTGTAAGCTGGAAGATTACAGTATTTAATAGTCATTACACCTAATTAACAGGCTAAGTACCCTCAGCACAAAAGGGCAATAAAAATCTCTTTTGTCTGCATTTTTGCATTCTACCATTGCAGAAACAGATCCAATGAGTACATGTGGCATATCTGTGTTTGATGGGGTCATGGCCCAACACCTTTCAGCTGCAAACAAGTGAATTCAATAAATCAATAAATATATCTTTATATTTGTAGGAGTGTGTAACGTTTCAGACAAGTTACGTAAATATTTCCCAGCCTGATTTTTATTCTTTTTCATAGATCACTGTACTGAACATGGAGCTAACTCCCCATGCAATACAAACACATTGCAAATACATTGAATTTGTTGACGCCTGGATTCTTATACCCGAGTTTACAGTTTTGCCTTCTACCTGCCCTGGTATAATGTCATTTCACACTTGGGAAATGATTGGTTTGCTTGGGATAGATGTAAATAATCTTTTAGACTCAAATGTTAAAGAAGCATAAAGCAAAAATTACTTTTTTTTAGCTTTATGTTATGTTATAGTGTTACTCCCTTAACAAAAATATACCCAAAGTGTTGCTTTGACTTACTCATGCATATTTGAGGATTCCTTGAATGTCCCATGGCAAACACTTGCCATGGGACAAGTGTTTGCCAGCTCCTGCAATGCGGCACATATTTTCACAAAGTTCTGCTTTTCTAGCTTTGGTTCCCAGCTGAGCTCCTGTGGAAGAAAATCCACAAACTCTCTATCACTGTGATGTTTTAGAACAGAGACAAAAGTGCTCGTCTTAATGGGAGTGGTGAGGTTCTGTTCTCGTCAATCCGCCTGGGATCTAGGATTGTATAGTGACACAGATGCAACAGATGTGTAACAATCCACAGCCAGAGATTTAAAAACCTCTGCCCCTGAATTGTTCCCACTCTGGAACCGAAGTTAACATTATGACAACACCATAACTTCATGTAATGTTTGCACATGTAGTTCCAAACAATCAGTTTTCCATCCAAGGGACAAAGGCCAGCATGTAAAACACATTGAAACCGTTGCATCACTCATCAGCTCTTCTGCCCAGCTTCCATTTTTAAACACACTGACCCTCGACACAGTCACACTGAAACTCTGTTTCAGTTTGGTTACCTTCCTGCCTCCTAAGCAAATGGTGAAACGGCTTTACCTCCATAAAAAAAAAAAAAAATATATATATATATATATATATATA
>NW_015114167.1:141278-206841 GCF_001443285.1 Poecilia latipinna | reverse complement strand
ACTCTTTTTCGTTTTGTTTCCCTCCCCGCCCCCTAAGAAAATGGTAAAACGGCTTTCCCCCAAAAAAAAAAAAAAAAAAAAAAATATATATATATATATATATATATATATATATATATATATATATATATATATATATATATATATATATATATATATATATTATAAAGGTGAAAATCAACAGAGATTTCTGCTTAAAAAGAATCATGTCACTTCAAACGTATCAAACTGAAGGGTCTTCAAATTCAGGAACATAAAAGCACAGACACTATGGTACATAAGCCTCTCCTGAGCAAGCAAGTAGTTCTGAAAGTAAAATCTGAATGTGTTGGTGTTTGTGGCCCTGCAGCAAATAAACAGGTGCCTAACTCCCACTTAGCATAAAAATACACAATCCTCCTTCTCAGCTCCTTTACATCATTTTGATATAGCACCCCATTATAGCCATCCATAACGGTCTCCCACACAGGTGCAGTCTGTTGATGCAGCGTGCACCTTACCATATGCAATCTCAGACAGTCACATATTCTATGGCAGTAAGTGCCAAATCACAGCAAGTGTTTGCAGCACAGTGTTCCCAGGCTCTAATCTCTTTCAAAGGAAACAACGGCACCTCAACAGGAGAGAAGCAGTGACTCATAACACAAAAGGGCCCCATATAGGGTGAAGACTCAAAGATACAGAAAAGAAAGCAGGACACTAAAAATAAAAGTCATTAAGAATAAAACGTAAACTCTTGCTTTGGCAACCACTGCACACAGCATGTCTCCTAGAGGTTCCTGGTGTGAAAGTTGTTAAAACATGCAGAGACTTCATTTTTTTTTTATTTTTAAAGAGTGAGAAAGTTTTACCTGAGGTAAGGACACAGTGACACGATACTTTCCATTTATTCAATTAGCACAAACTGACGAAGGGGCAGGGATACAATTTGTCTGAGTAAGACATTAATTTAAACAGAAAATACTCACTTTGGAGCAAAACCTGGGGACACAAAACAACTTCTTTGCTCTATTTTTTGCCCTCAATTCCCAGTTGCAAAAAGTCTATATTAGTCTGCAGTAGTTGGGGAAAGTCAACACAAAAATCTGTTAGTGTTCGTCTAACGTTTCCTAGTAAATTGCTACGTTGACTGAGGATTTCAGAAAGAAAACCGCGGAAAAACTCCCAACAGATGACTCTGATTTTGTTTGACACCTTATTCGACCAAAGAAGGGTTTTTCCAGAGTCAATGAGACATATTCTAATTGGATAAATAAAGGATTTTTTTATCCAATTAACGGAGACCGTTATGTACAAATATCTAAGATTGGAAGATAAATGCAATAACCAATGATAGATAGGCATTTGCTTTAGGGTAAGTTTGCTTTGATTGTCATTATTCTTGGGATTTGTGTTAGTATGTGTCTTACAAAGTTCAGTCACATCCTCCTTTGCTGAAAGGCCCTGATATTAAATGGCATCTTGTTCAGTAGTTTCATCTGTGAGGAACAATTTTTGAATTTAAAAAAACGTGTGTGAGTTTACCGCTTTATCAGAAATACAAGGAGCATTTACTGTACATTCATAATGCATTTTTTCTCCTGTAAGGAACCTTTAATTAAATTACATTTAAATATTAACATCAAATCCCCTGTGACAATGCAATAATGGAAAAAACATGGATCAGAAGAGAAGAAAAAAAAAATCAAATCTCATGTTTCAGTTGCTCAGAAGTGAGCTCTGTAATCGTGTTACTTGCCCTGGGGGGATAGTGCTGCATAACAATTTATTCACGGGAAACACGGAGGCAGGTAAGGAAAAGAGTGGGGAATAAAACATTTGATTTTGAAAGATGTAAGGCAGAGGAAGAGATGCGCAGATGGTGGTGTTCTCTCAGGTGTATGACAACCTGCAGGGAAAGATCTGTTGCACAGACGGAAGGAGGCAAAGATGCAGCAATAGGTGAATAATGGGAGGGACTGAACAGGAAAGGAGGGGTGGGAGAAAAGAAGCAGAATATGTTGTGAATAAACTTAAAGATCTCAGAGGGAGAGATGGAAAGGAACTAGTGGTGAGGGAGATTGACGTGAGAAGAGAGGATGGAACGGAAGCTGGCTGCTGCAAAGGGCCGGATGAAGGCGCGGTGCGCAGGTTAGAAGTTGAGGTGAGAGTCAGCAGGATGCAAGGTGACCAAAGAGATGAAAGCCGAGGTTGGAAGGAGAAAGAGTTAGAACTGCTCAGATCACCTCGTGGGGTGATTGGAAGGATGACTGCAGAGGAAGGAGAAGGAAAGGGGATGAAAGGATCTTAGAAAGTAAAGTCAAGGCAAAGATGGAGAGATGGAGAGACAGATGAAAGGAAGAGCCACACTTGCAAAGTCTGCAAAGGAAAGAAATAAAGAGAAGAAGCAGACAAATGTACGGATAGGCTGACAGGCAGAAGGATGCCTTCCTGCTTACAGGGGACTGGAAGAGTTTGAGAATAAGCTGGAGACTAGGTTGGATTTATGTTTTTAATAGGGCCAGGACTTTAACATGTTGATTTTAGTTAATTACGTAGAATTTAACACAGCCATATTTTTAACATAGTTAATCACTTTTTTGTAACCTTTTGGATTTGCATGTTTCTGGTACACATAAATTTGACACACAAGCAGGGTCAACAAACACCACCAAATCATGACAAAGCCACTTCTCTTGACGCACCGGGGTCTTGATGTTTTCTTTAAATAAAAAAAAAAAAAACAGTCTGAATTGATCCAGGAAGACACTATTGATGTGTGCAAGATGTGCAAAAAGGAATTAGCCTATCACTGAAGCGATTTAGGCCTAAAATCTCAATGTAAGACATGCAGCAGCAAGAACAGATGTCCCCAACGCTAATGTCATCATCCACAGTCCAAATTTCTAAAGAAGTATTTTTTTTTCAAAGATGTTACATTAATAATGAAGGGTTCCTGAATGTGTATGATAGCACTTTGCACTAATCTGATGGTTGATTTACCCAATTAACATTTAACGGCCAACTGTCTTTGTTGGGCTTAACTTTGGTTGGTGGTATGAACTAAAAAAGTTAAGTTTTCAACATAGTTAAACTCAACATTATTCAGGACATTGTCTTGACAGTTATTCAAGACAATGACTGGGCAACAATATATAGCTATATTGACATTCAATATAGCACTAAAACATGAATGTTAGAAATAAGCAGTTCAATTAGAGCTATTAGCCATCTATTAGCACTCTCTTTACCTAATGTGAATGGAAAATGGCTCAAAGTGGAACAAATTCTACATTTTAATTGACTGTAGAATAAAAAAATTCAACATCACTTTTGTCAAACTTAGAAGTACAAAAATACAATAGCTTCAATCAAATAGCACTGATAGAACAGTACTCAGAAGAAACAGGTGTAAAAAGGATTATAGGAATATCCTTAAAACTAAACTGAACTAATGCATCTTAAAACCATGGTTACAAAAATAAACACAAAGTCGAATCATGTGCCTATAATCTTGCTCTCTGACTTAAGTGTTTTTGACACAAATAAATAACATTGCTGTAATTTCTGCTTGTATATCCTTATGATTTACTTCTGAACTGGACTCCACATCCAAAGCATCCAAACACACAAACACACAGACAAACCTGGTCCACATAAAGCCTGTCTCAGTGCAGCAGGAGATGTAGATTGATTGGTGCCTGGAAGAAGCTGCCTCATCCTATTAACATCTTCAAGACGTGTGAATAGATATTTTATCGCCAGCACTGTGTAGGTCTGTTTGAACATGTGTGAATAATGGTCTCAACTTGCCACACACTCTATAAAGCGACAGCATAAATCTCAGTGTCTGGAGTTGCCGCTAAGTCAAAAGAAGAGGGAAAAAAAAAACAAAAAACACTATGATTTTGTTTGTTGCGTCTGAATTTTAAATGTACTTGTTTGATTTTGACATAAGGCAAGTGTTTGAGTAGAATTTGGGTTGGATTCAACCACCCCTCCTGCCTCCAAGTGAAGAAAAACAATGAAGAAAAATCCATTTTTAAATTATAGTGCATTTTGAAAAGTTAAATCTTCTTTTGATACTAGTTTAGTGAATACCAAAGACGGCTTTTCACACTGAGTAATGTATGCTTTCTCAAACTGGAATGTTGTGCTTCAAAACATTTAGTGGCTCATTAAAACTGCACAACAAGATTTGATTATTAGAATGTAAAGACTGGGTATGGATATGAAACAACTGAGGTACTGTATTACTTTGTTTGGTTTGGACCAAAATATGTTAAAACAAACAAACAAAAAAGTTCAAAATCCTAAACTAAATAGTTTAGAAAGAAATTCCAACTATAAATGTTGACCCTGACAGTTAACTTGAACTTGACACATAATTTCACTGTGAAATACACAATGCTAGAAAGCTGCTTTGCCCAAATTCCCAGAGAAATTACCATCCAATAAAATACACTTCAGGCAACAAATCAACCTTGAATCTTGTTTACTTGTGTTCTTGAAAAACAACTAAAAATGCCAAGCAGCAAATTGATTTTCTTTGAAAAAAAAAAACAAACAAACATAAAAATATCACTTTTTAATTTTTACTTTTTTACTACAAGTTACTTGGTGCTTTATGATGCTGTAAAATAAATATTTTTCCATTAAAGTTTTAGCAAAAGTGGCACTGTCATTTCATACTGCTTGATTAGAATCCATAAATATATGGGGTTCTACATTTCCTTCCGCTTTCTCTCAGCTGTCTTTATCACGATTCGGCTGATACAATGAAAGTTGATTAGGCCTTAGCTGTTTACCCCTGCTGACAAATTACATAATTAGATAGTATGAAATAATTAATTCATGCACACAAACTCCTAATGACTTAGGAAATGTGTGTCAGACAGGCTTTGCAGAACCGCTGCCTTGGGTCATGCAAGTAGAGAGAGATGTCAGCATGCCTAGTTTGATGTGTACTTAGGACAGAAACTGATGCTGTCTGTAGCTCATCCCCTGTTATACATGTTTTATGCTTACCAAGTAAGCTTTTGATGCCACATGGGGACAACAAATGCCAAAATCTTGTTTGCAGCGACACAACAAAAGATAAATGATTAAAGAGAAGGACAGAACAATTTGCACACAACACCAAGCTCTATGCCGGAGGAAAAAAAAACATCCCCACCCCCAGAAGCTAAAAAAGCCCTTCCTTTCTATCTGCACGTCAAATTTATATTGCTTTGACCTTTTCCCTCAGGTTCCTCCATTTTGTATAACTGCTGATGTCGGCACCACCATTTTTTTCTCCACATTTGGATAAGGAGGTGATAGGGCGGATGGCAATATCTACACCGGCACTCTCAGCACTAATTCATACAGACAGGACCAACGAGTGGTAAATAAACTCCTTGCAGCTCTTTGTTCCACAGTAAGCAAGTAAATAATTTTGGCTTTCTGCTATTTTGCTGTAACAAAAATCCAGTTTCCTAAACAGTAAAAGTTGGATTTTTAATACTGAAATGATAATTACATGTTACTGCTGACACAATCACAGGGGGGACTGCTGACTTCACAGATGCCAGAGAGTCATTGAGGGTAAGCCACAAAAGGTTGTTGCTTAAGAAACTGGTTGTTCAGAGAGAACTATCAAAAAATGTTAACAGTAAGTTGAGAAGAAGAAACTGTGTGGTAGAAAAGGCTGGCCAAGCAACAGAGATAACTCCAGCCTTGATGGGATTGTGAAACAAAGTTTATTCGAGACTTTGATGAAGATTTACAAGGTATGGACTGGCACTCGAGTGAGAACTTCAAGAGCCACCACACAAAGAAATGTCTGGAACATTTAATATGAGAATCACGTTGCTTTTCTTAAGCCACTCCTAATTCAGAGACAATGTCTGAAACCTCTTGCCTTGGCTAAGGAGAATAAAAAGACTCCAAGTTTAATAATCATTAGTATGTTTTGTTTGTCGGCAAACTGGACTGACCTAAAACCCCAGAGAACAATTAGGCATTCAGAGGAGGAAGGAATGAGACTCCAGACCAACACATCAGATCAGCTTATGGCCGCTGCTAGAGCAATCTGAGCTTTCTTAGCATCTCAGCAGGCTGATAGCATCCAGGAGACACTGCATAGACCAGAATCAAAATGATACAGTAATTCATGCAAAAGGAGTCTTGCCTAACATGGTTATATTTATCAGTAGATTGACATTTCTGTGTTAGAAATCCTTATATTGGTCGCTTGACATTACCTTTGTGTCCCCATAAGCCATTTATTTTAACAAAAATAAATGCTTGGAAGCCATCGCTCTATGTGTATGATTTATGAAATCGTTTTCTGAAATAAACTTTTTAAAAATAGTTTAGTTTGCTAAGATGGTATGTAAATTGCCTTAGGTTTGCAAAAAAAAAATAAATAAAAATAAGACACCAGTTAGACAGGGTTATTTGTAGTGATAATTTTGGTTGGTGTAGACCAGGGGTGTCCAAAGTCAGTCCTCGAGGGCCGGCATCCTGCATGTTTTAGTTCTCTCCCTGGTTTTACACACCTACATCAAATGATGGCTCGTTAGAAGGCCTAAGGAGAACACCGACTTGCTGAGGAGGTTGTTTCTACCACTAGGGAGAGAACTAAAACATGCAGGGTGCCGGCCCTCGAGGACCGACTTTGGACACCCCTGGTGTAGACAAAAGGAAAGTGTCTAATGAATTGAAGTTATCAAGTCGTGACCTTAACCATCATTATGCAATTATTTAATGAGGCTATTAAAGCAAATACTTTGATTTTAGGACAAAGTGGAGCTATCTGCACCAACCCACACAACCACAGTTAAGCAGCATCATTTTCAGCTGTACACCTGAAGGTCACTGGGCGAAAATGAAGAGACCGTAATTAAAATCATATGCTCATACCTAATGAACAGTAAATTCAGTGCTTAAAGAAAAGTATCAATGACGTTGACCATTTCCAGATGTTGTCACTACTAATAAAAACTTGGGATTTGGGATTTTATGTGATCGACTGTGTGACAAAGTGGTTCAGTTTGTGTTCACCACTTGTCCCTTATTCTTTCTCATTCCCTTATTGTCTATGTTTGGTTATGATGATTAATTTAAACATTGCAATTTTGCTTCACTTACTATCCCGGGTTTGTTTGTGTTAGCATTATGTTGCGGGGTCCATCTATGTTTAGGTTAAGGTTATTATTTCTGGATTATAGGTTGAATCTGTTTCAAGGTATATTTATTAAGGTATTTGTTTTCCTTTGTACTCACCATCATTTCTGCTTGTAGATCTGCAGCAGGGCAGGAGTATGGGAGGGGCCGGCCCAGTACTTCCTGCTTAAATGGCTGGATGATGTCAGTGATTACCTTCCTGGGTAGAAGGTTTTTCTTTTGTGTATTGCTTTGTGTGTTTTTCTTTAAAGTAACCTTTTGAGTTATTTTGTATTATGTAATTTATTTTGCAGACAACTTCATTGTGTAGGAGTTTGTAAATTAATTTGTAACTTTAGTGTTTCTCTGTTTAGATTTTGTTTGTCTGATCTGTTCCCTTGTGGCTGTGTCCAATCAAGCACAGGTGTGGTGCCAATTGGAGATAAAAACAGTGAGCTTTTGGATGCTCGGGAGAGAGAAGTCAGAGAAAAGAGTGAATAAAAAGTCATTTGAAGAAACTGAAACCGGGTGGCTGGTACTGATTTTTCTGTTCACCTTCTGACCCTTGTGCTTAAACTACTTTACAGACTGCCGTAAATTAGCACATAATTGTGATAGGGAGGACAAATATGCATCATTTAATATGTTTTGTGTGAATAAAATGTTGAGAATAAGTCTTCTTACTCTAATTTATTTTCAGTACAACTGACCCCTGAAGACCTTGAAGGTTAGTTGGAGAACATTAGTGAACAAAAGCATCATGGAGACCAAGGAACACAGCAGATAAAACATGCAAAAGGATGGCACTACCAAAAATATACCATGATACGACTATGTACCTAAATTTACTGGCTCAGCAAAGAGATCTTTGTTTAGAAAGGTGTCCAAGAAACACATAGATACTGTGAAAGAGTTACAGTGATCCACAGTTTAGAGGGGAGAATTTATAAACATCATGACTGAAAATCTAGTCCAGAAGAATGACAAAAAATAGTTAAGAGAAAAATCACAAGACGTCACATTTACCACAAATCATGTAGGGGACACAATGGCCATGTGGAAGCAGGTGTTTTTATTTTTTTATTTTATTTTTACCTGTATCCAAAATACTATTTGTGGTTGAAAACTAAATGTGTCCGAGCACAACATTCACACAGCGAAACATGGCAGCATAATATGTTTTTCTTCAGCAGGGACAAGAGGCATGTCAGAGCTGATACGAATATTTCTGGTGCTTAATAATGGGAAGCTCTGGAACAAAACCTGTTAAATCATCTTGCACCAGTTTTCAGACATGTCCTCTGTCTCTGATTCACACTTCACTGTGACTCCCAGACCTCACACTGACCACGGACCTTGGCCTGCATCAGTATGAGAAAGGCAGAGGTAATAATGTTCTGGTTCATTTGTGTGTGTGCAGATTTGAATTAGTGGAACTAAAAGGTCATTCTGTGTTTTAAGCCTTGCTGCAGTAAAGAGGAGGACAGACAGGACTGTCTGAGTCAATTCATGTCACAGATGACTCTTTCTCTGCGTCCTTTGATTCACCGTCCTCTTGTCACACCCTTAGGGACAAGTTAGCACGTTTGTGTGTGTGTGTGTGTGTGTGTGTATGTGTACCTAAATATCTATGTATATGTGTGCGACCAACCTGAGGCAATTGCCAGCATCTATGACCAGATTTCACCACCTCCGAGTGTGACACGTTAGCCAGCGGCAGCTGAGGGCAAGGACACCATCAAAGGGTTACATAAAGGTCTGACTGCAAATTTCTATTCAAGTGCTTCCCCACATTTGTGTTGTCATCACAGTCGTCACCGTGTAGACCGCATTTGTCAACAGTACCTGGGACAAAATCAACCCCGTCTTGGAGTGAAATGTCTTCTCTGGGGCTCACAGATGAACTCGTCAGGCTGCTTTATCAGCAATGTGACAACTGCCTCACTGTTTCAACATGTTGCTTACACATGAGCGTTGCATGCTGGATTGGGCAACCAGCTTGAATTACTGAGCTTTAACTGACACTGCGAGTGTCAACCAGTAATGAAGACATAATTAACCCGTAGCTCTGACTTCTTGTCCCCTGTGATGACTGCTGTCACATTTCCTCCACACAATGACACTGTGGGAAGTGCAAACGTCATTCGGTGTATGTGAGCTTCTTGTTTCTACTGTATGGTTTTTGTTGGTCACTTCTGATTTAGATGAAATATATGTCCAGTGGTCTCAAACTGCATTCCTCGAGGGCTGGAGTCCTGCAACTTTTAGATGTGTCCCTTGTCCTCCACACTTGAATTAAATGGTGAAAATGCATGCAGTAAAGCTCTACAGAGCTCTGCTATCGAGCTAATGTTGGAGCCAGGTGTGCTGAAGCAGAGAGTCGTCTAAAAGTTGCAGGACTGGAGTTTGAAACCACTTTTATATCCACCTTCATCTTGGTTCCTCATCTGTTTTTAACCAATGGAAATTAATCAACTCTTCCTAATCAACAGGGATATAATGTCCTTCCATAAATATACAAAAAGGAAGTATTCAAGTAAATCAACTGTGGGAAGTCTTTAAGAAGTTGGTATCTGTCTGTGTTTTGATTTTCCAGTTGTGATGAACTTTATGTTTAAATATAAATTTGCTTTAAATTGATAATAATGTATTTTTTTTTTTTTTTTTTTGTTTGGGTTCCATTTTCAAAAAACTGCAGTGCGGTTTTGAAAGGAAGTATACAGTAAATATAACTTTGATGGAAAAATAATAACTAACAAAAATACAGATTTAGCAAAGAAGAATCTGTCTTCTAAAAACCTTGAACTAAACTAAACTGAGGCCATTTAAACTGAAGACGTTGAATTTCTAGGAGCGCACTCAATCCCACTCCACCTTCTTATATAATCCTTCTTCCGCTCTTCAAAACCAGCGATGTATATTTAAAAAGTCTTTTAGCTGAATTTGACCACTGAGGACCATCAGCGCTTCAACGTTTATTCGCCCTGTAATAAAGAGACCTCTCTGTTGTGTACTCTTCACGTCTACTGTCACAGAAAACACCCTCTGAAGACCTGAGCACAACATAAACACCACCTTCTATAAGAAACCACTCAGGTTTTAAGTAGTCGATAACACCAAACAACCCTAGAAACAAGCTCTAACATTTATGCAAGATTACAGCAACATTAAATATATTTCCTGGTCACGGTTGTAGGAAACAAATGGACACACAAACAAAAGGATAACAGCACACTACACGTCCTCCTGCCACGTTTCAGTGACAAAGAGTTTATGTTGCATAAATGCCATGCAAGAATTGAAAATATCAAAGCGAGCAAGCGCGGTATTTTGATGTGTTACTATAACAAACTGACTTGAGAATCCATGTGCAGGGTTACTCTAAGAAAAAGGATCAACGGCAGAAACGTCACAGAGGAGAAGATATCCTGAGCTATGTGGTGTGCCGATACACTGAAGAAATCCCGGCTCGGAAGCTTTACTGCTCCTGTGAGAGCAGCAGATGCAAACAGCAGGAGGATTGAGAGCAAACTTTAGACCTTTCTTTTGCTCGCTGTCCTCTCTGTCACTGCTTTTTTATGACTTCAGGCATTTTTCTCCTTCTCATCTTTCCTCCTGCTTCTTGTCTCTCTTTTCATAGGAAGTTGATGCTCAGGTTGTTTTGTTTCTCTGTGTCCTTTGAAAATCTTTGGCAATGTTTAAAAACTAAAACATTGCCATCATATCTATGGCAATGTTTGATGGCCATACATTGTAGATACCCCATGTAATAACTTTGACTAAAACATGTTTACAATAAACACTGAACAATGGCAACACAAAACTCCCACTAAGTTTTGATCTAAGTCCCAATCCTCAAGCTGCAAGAGACTAAGCAGGAATTTGCTCTAAAAGTGCACTTCAAATTAACACTTTCAATGATGAGTATCTTTGTCGTCATTGGTCCCAAACATCTGCTTTCCTCCGCTTGCTGAGATCTGATTACAGCCATAACAGGTCCAGGAGGGAAACTCACACATGCCTCTCCCATGTGACGCATGTCCAGGTCATTCTGGGATCCCAAGGCATTCCCAGGCCAGATATGGGTTAGTCCCAGTGTTTCTCTCAATGTGTGACAACCTCCAAACGGAGGACATCCCGATTTATTTCAGCAAGAAGGAGGAGATGCTCTTCTCTGAGCTCCTCAGCTCATCTTTAAGCTGCTGTCCCTCTGTTTCCCTTCTTGAGTGATCTGGTCATTTTTAGACGGCACTTTATAGGTGAACAAACGCAATATACTTGACTTGAGAAATGTCATGTGGTCTGGTTAAACTAAAGTTGAATGGTTTGGCCATAATGACCATCAGTAGCCTACCAGGAAAACTCCTTGATTGCATCTTATTCTTGTACACTAACCTCACCAAGTGTTGAAATTGAAAGCCTCACACTTACTCATTCTCTCTCAATGTCACTTCCATTTCCCTCTTGAGCTTGTGCTGTCTTTAGTTTGTCCGTTTGAAACCCTTTGGTAAAAAGCTGTATATTAGCTTCATTGCTGTGTTCAAAGTGCATGAAAAAGTAGCAGCTTATAGTCTGGGCATTACGGTAAAGGTGTTTGGGTGTATGTGTGCAGGGCTTATCCTGTGGCATGGCTGTTGTCTCTTCCCTTAATGTAAAACAAGATCCTTTGTGTACCATTCAATTTTCATACCACCATATACCAGCAGAAATATCCATTATATTCTGCAATCTTGTTAAAAGTAATATAATTTCTGGACAGCAACAGTGATTCAATTATCTGCATCAAATGTAAAAGGGTAATTCCATTTCATTTCACCCAAACACAGTTAAAATATTATTTGATCAAATTATAGATTGAAGAGTAAAATGAACCACTCTGTGAAGATGAGATATGATTTTGCTACTGTTTGTCTTGTGTGAGTGTATTGAAAAGCAATCTTCCAAATTAAGTGTGCTGATGGGAAAGACGATAAGCAAGTGTTTCCATAGCGTCACTACTTGAAAACACAAACACACTCTGCACACACAGGCATTCGTTCAATTATTTCTTTGCACTTAAATTACCCCTGAAAAAAGGCAACATTTTTGTCACACAATGGTGATTTATTTAATTTTTTTCAGCACTTCAGTCCTGCTAAGATGCACATTTAAGAGAAAGCTAAATCGTTGTTTTAATAAACGTTACTCATCCAGATCTCGATGGAGAAAAAGTTTAGTGAAATTGTAGAGCTTCCCCCAGGCTTGATGTGTCTCAGGCAGTGGGCCAGTGAAAAAAAAAACTGGATACCAAGCTATTTATGACACACACACAAACACTCATTTTTGATACGAACAGCTTGTCTTAGTGACTATCACATACGTTTTTCCAAACCATTAACCAGCTCCAATTAAAACATGAAGCAATATGTTGTTTTCCTTACGAGAGTCTTGGATACTCCTTCATCAGCCCTGTGGGAAGACACCTTTCATCTACTTCCATGTCTTAACCCTCCAGTCATTCACATATGGCTGTTTGATGCTTCACAATCTTTACAGTACGCTAAAGGAAGGGTTACTTTTAAAAACTTTCTTTCTCTTTTCAAGGAAAATGCTTTCTGGTAGCTAAAATGAAACTGAGCGAAAAACACCAGAAGCATCTCAATATCCTCAACTTTTCTTTGGAAAAGAGATTCCATCTTCCAGTCCTGGTACTTCTGTTGCCTCACACATGTTTTAGGGAAAATCACAGAATTATCTGAATGTTGTTTAACGATGTTCAACAATGCAAGGACTCCCTTTAAATAAAATTTCAGATTCCAATTAAATTTCCAATCTCTTCAAATGATTTTATAGTCCTAATTAAAAAAGTAAAATCCAGTCATTTTGCAAATAAATTAAAATAGATGTGTTTGTACACAAACTAGTAATAAATTGACTTTTGTTTACTGTCAGATGTGTTGCATTGGTTTTAGTGATTGGTTTGGTATCTACTTTATCTTTTTTAACCATTTTCTCATCAATTGAAAAAAGTTCAAATTTTTAAAAGGATTTAGATTAGATGGCAATTTTCTGATCTACTAGTTTTTTGTTTTTTTTTACTATTTCTGGCACCCTAAAATTAAAACAAGCAAAATAAGCAAAACAGTCAAGCAGCAAAACTCCAGACCAGATTTCCTCTAATACAAGCTCATTAACAGATTCACACTTTGTACAAAACACTTCACACAGTGATTTGCAAAACACTACCTTTGGCACTGAAATCAATCACAGTCTTTCTTGCAATATCAAAGCAAAGACTTTGAAATGAACACACTTATGTCCCAACTGGTTAAAAACAACCAGCAGGTGAATAATCAGGTTAACAAACTCTATAAAAAGGCAACAGGTGTTGAAGAAGATTTTAGATTATAATACCTCTTAAGAAAACTCTCTGGCTCAATCTTCTTACGGATCCCAGGTTCTCCCAGTGGACAGCTTGTAGCCACACAGAAAACAACAATGAGTGCAGACGTCACAGAATTACAGCGTTTAATCCAATAGAAGACAACTTATGCAAATTACAACAGAAATTGCTGAACAACAGAGACATACATTCATTTACCTGAGACAAATGGAAAAGAAGAAGGAAGAAAGAAAGGAAAGCAAAGACGTCTTTGATGAATTGCAAGAGCAAATTTGATTAGTTACTCCTGTGTAGAAAGTTTTATAGTAAAGGCGTATTCTCGTCTTTAATTTATTCAAATAAGGCGTATCTTTGCTCATCAAACCAGAAGCTGTTTCTGACCCTTTTTAAATCTCCTGGCAAGCCACGATCTAAGACCATTTGTGCCCATTGTTTAAACAAAATGGAAGCAGAGACTCTCCTGAACTCCTGCTGTTTTATGGCTTTTCACAAATGAGTGGGAAAAGCTGGAACTTCTCCTGATTGTTTCTCACACAGATAAAGGACAGTTCAAAAGAAACAATCTGCTGTAACTACAGGTAAAATAAAGGTCAATAGGCCAGAGTAAGTTACTAATTTTAAAACTATAATTAGGCTATTTCAATCAAGACATGTTAAGTTTTAAAACTAGCATATTTTAAATTCATTTTCTTAACACAGGTGACTTAGTGTGACATCGATACAGGGATCGATTCGTCACTCCAGAAGATTCTTCCCATATTTCCTGTGATGTTGATGAGGCCATTTAGCCAGACACAGCCAGGTGGAGGGATGCAGATCATATTAGTGGGAGTTTTTTTTTTTTTGTTCTGGACTTCAGTCTTTACATATGTAGAGAATAAATAATTCTGTGTTTTCCTTCTATCTCTGTTAGCTAGCTGCTAAGCTAAAACTAAGCTAAAGCTAAAAGAAATGACATGTTAGGAAACACCCTCAAAGATAAGATTACAGGATGCTAGGAGCTAGGGAACGCCCTCTTTGGGGCGCAACTTAGGTAGAGGCTAACAAAGGACATCACAACCCCTTCTGGGGGGCCATTTTGACTTGCTACGTCTTAAAGGTGGCATGTGAAATGGACTAGCTGTATTTTGGTATTAATAAATGGAATTTATGAATTCAACTCACTGACTCTTCTGTAACCTCAAACATCAAGAACTCAGCATGGGGAACGGTTAATTCTCCACACATAAAATCTGTGGTGACATAAGGGAGAAATAAATAAATCCATTGGATCTGCATAACTGTTATCATCATCATTTAGTGTTAATAAATTCATTTTTACACTTTATTTGTGCTAATGATGCAAGTGTATTGAGTCCCACAGATTGAGACCATAAGACGCATGTGTTGGATGTTTTGATAAGAAAATAAGGTTTTTGTAATAAATTGAATGTGCTGAATGAAGTGTCATATTTTGCAAATAATTTGAGGTATTGTGCTAATTGTTTGAAGCGTTGTACACATTGTGTGAAGTGTTTTCAAAATTGAAAAACACTGTAATCACTCAATATCTTGAACTGAAAGCCAGTTGGAAAATGCTTCACATCATCCATTAATTAACTGCTGGGAAATCCTTTCTGTCCTATGCTGCTGCTTTTTAAAACTACAAACTGTTTGAAGTGTCTAGAAGTCCAAGTGGTAAAGATAATAAGGCTAAAAGAGGAACAAGGAGCAAATATTGGTAAACTAAAGGTTAAACACTGTCCTACTGACCTCAAATTAGATGTCTGACTAACTCTTGTCGTTTTTGTTCCCTTTAATAAGACTCTATTGTCATTATAATATACTACAGCATCTTTCGCTAAGTCCAAGTTTTTTAAAGCTAAATTAATAATGTCCAAATCTGACTGTATTTTCAGTTCTGCTTATGTTTGAAAACAGAAATCTCTTTCGAAACGTATGACGCGAATCACATATAACAAAAATATGATGGGAATCTTCATGGTTGTTATTGGAATATGGAGCACAGCACAGCATGCAGTCCAAAGCAATGAGAAGATGTAAAACTGCGTGTGTGTGAGAGTGTGTGTGTGTGCTAGAGAGAGAGATCATGTGCAGCATAATCCATCGCGGAGAGATGGTTTGGGGATTTACTCCACAGCACTTAGCTCTGCAGGGGTTTAAGGGGTGTGCGGTCAAACTCCCTGCAGCACAACTGGTCATGATGAAGGAGGCAATTTGAAGTTATTTTTCTGCACAGCTCAGTATACAAGAAAGAAGAGTAAAGTGCAAAGATATGCTATATAGTCTGCAGATGAAAAGAGAGAAAGGGAAGAGGGGAACGGAGGAGAAAAATTAAACCAAGGTAACATAAGGAACACAAACGGAGTAGCATGTCCTTCACCACTCACACTTTTTCCACAACTTTATTTAGCAATTTGTGGAGCTTTTCTCCACAAATTGCTAAATATTTCTCTGTATGACTTCTTTTATCTGCGTTTATTATGATAAATTGTCAGAATGCTTTACTTTAAATGACTCACTGAGCCCTGTAGTGGTTTGTTTGTCTTGGTTTATTTCACTGTACAGTAACGCATTTAAGCAACAGCAAAACACAGGACAGGTAAATTAGAGAGCACTACGCAGTACGCAGAAAAACAAAAATAAATTTGTGAGAGCGACACTTTGCGATGTTTATCCAGGCAATTTCACTTTTTAAATGTCTTGTAAGAAAAAGATAAATACACAAAGCAGACAAAGTACAATAAAATTTTGAGTATTTAGAATAAAATTAACATAAACAGAAGTAAAGTGAGAATAATTACCACACACGTGACTTTGAAAGACCAGTGTAAACATTTATGACGACTGAATGGTAAAACTGGCTGGACTCTGGAAATGGAAAACATTCTGCTGGCTTTATCAACTATGTTTCTCCCAGTAATGCTATGTCAGAAAGCATTTGGAAAAATGTATTAAATTCATTAAATTGGAGACTGATGTCAGCAAATACTAGAAATGTGGAAACTGTTATCAGCACACCACATACTTACAAACAAAGGAGATGAGAAATTAAACAAATCTCTGATGAGTGCATCTCTCTTTAGTTTATTTATCATGGAAAAATTTTAAGTTCAATCAATTTGGAGAACAGCAGTTTATATATCAGTGAAAAACATTCAATTCAAAAGAGTTAATGTGTCTTAACCAAGAGCGCCTTGCTCAGTTCACACAGAACTTTGGCTGTGCAACGCTCCGAGAATAAAAAACGGACTAATGTGAGCTCCTGCACAACATCTAGGAGGCTTAGAGGCATCAATGAACTTTTCTGTCTATCAAAGTAGTATAGTGCCAAATCTGAGGCCATCCATCTGTCAGCTGTAGCTCAGCTTGAACTGATTTCAGTGTAGTGATCCCAAGAACAGTAGAACATCTGCACCAGGATTACGGAAAAAAAAAAAAAAAACACACAACTCCAAGTCAAAATGGAAAAAAAAGCAGACACTGAAGTTTCAAGAATTGATAAAACTCCAAACTCAGCCTGATTGAGATGCTGAGGTCGCACCTACAGAAGTGCTGCGGAAAATCCAAAGTCTGAAAACCAAAACCGTAAACCACGAATTAATTTTCTAAGAAAACATGAAAGTTTGACAAGGGAGATCGTAAGGAAAGGAGCATTTCTTGGACTTTATGCGGAAAATTGTTTCTGCAAGTATCAGATTCATAGGGAATGCTCACTTATTTTGCTGTAGTTTGGTGTTTCCTGCTTAAATAAATAACGAATGTACCTTGTTAATAGTCACCTGAAGGCTTCACTTCAGAAAAGCTGCCAAAATCTGTTGCATAGATGCTCAAACACCAGTTGATCTAAATGAAGTGCTGCCACTATCACCTTAGTTCCTGCAAAATTAGTCAAAAAGTCTACTTTTTTGACTCATTATGCATTATGCTTAATTTTGAAACATCTTTAAAACATATAGATGTCGTATTATGAGTCAGGTGTTACTGATCATCTAAGATCGTACTTTCTTCAGAAATAAAACAGCTCAATTTGCAACCCTAAAAAAACCTTCAAATATCTTGCAAAGTTAAAATAGCAATTTCTCAAAATGTATTTATTGTTTTTGATGTTTACCCCTCAAATTCAGTTTCAAACTGCTTTGTTAAGCTTTTTTTTATCCTTGTGCATCTCTCTCTCTGGGGCTTGTAGAATGAGACCCATTTTTTTGTGTGTTAGATGTTGAAGTGAAAGCCAACTGGTCAGCATGTCAAAGGGTCTTCTCCCTGTTAAGATCATTAAATGTGTCAGGTGCTCAACAACACCTGGCTCCAGCTTAACAATGGGTGGTCCCGCATCAGCTTTTATTACTGAAAATGCTGTGTCACAGCTGGTTGGGCTAGTAGAGGGCAGATCCCACATCAGATCATTAATGCGTCCTACAGAGCTGCAGGGGAGAGAGGGTGAGGAGAATGCAACACAGTCAGAGAGGCAGAGGGTAGAAATGTCCATCATGATGCTGGTTTTCTTCTGTCTTCACCTTTTACCTGTTGTACAACAACTTATTGTGTACAGTTTTGTACAAATACTGCAGGAATATAAATGAGCAGTATGCTAGAGACAAACTACCATCACAAGATACTTGGAAATAATTTACTTGCACCTTACAAAGAGTTTAACCCAACTTAGGACTGCCACCTGTCCTGTTATATAGATTTTAGGTAACATCATTTGCAAATAATTTCCTTCAGATGTTGTTAGATGTTTTCTAACAGGAAATGAGACAGGCAACTCTGAAAAAAAAAAGACAATGCATTTTGAAAATAGTTTGTCTACGTTTTATTTAAGAAAATGTCAAAAGAAATGTTTGTACTCTTCTCAATAATCAGTGAGATTGTTTTATTGAAATTGCAGCCATTAAGCACTGCTTTTAACTGGGACAGAAGTGTTCAGAAGGTAAAAATTCATCCTGTAACCTTGGAGTTGCTGGTTGACTGAGACAGTCATGTGCTTGGTCGATACACTTCACCCGCTGTGCCTTTTGGTGGGTAGGGGGCCAAGTTGCACTGATTGCCTGGAAGTCTCAGTTCTGTCAGACTATGCCAGGACAGCTGTGGCTACAATGTAGCTCACCACCATCACTGTGTGAATGTGTGGCTATATTGTTGAATGACTGAATGTTATGTGAAGCGCTTTGGAGCCTCTAGACTAGATAAAGTATTAAAGCAATACAAATATTGTCTATTTAATTGCCGACCAGCTTTCTGCACATTTCATCTGTTATTTTGATCATTTACCTTTGGTGAAGAGCATTGCCAAAGTTTTTCAGGTTACATGACTTCCTTCCCATGTACCCAATCTGTAGGTTCCTCCACAGATTCAAGTGTCATCATCTTCTTAGACTGCCGACTCCCTTTGTCAAATCAATCAATCAATCAAATTTTATTTCTATAGCACATTTCAGCAGCAAGGCATTTCAAAGTGCTTTACATAATTAAAATGCAAACAGCATGTGACATAGAATAAACAGTGACAAAAAGAGATTTTGAAAAAGATTAAAAAAGATAAAAACATTAAAACCTGCACCCCTTTTAAACGTTAAACGTTAACGTTTAACGTTTAACTGAAATCCGAGTTGGGAAGTGACGTCACTCTGCAGAAAATTCATACTTTCCAAGTCCAAGAAATTCATACTTCTTGGACTTTTATTTAAGTATTACTCTCCTTTGAGGTACTTTTACATTACGTTTGAATAAATGCAACGTAGTTTATGCAGGAAAGGAAATTAGAAAAATGGGACTTAAAACCATTATTTGAATTGCGAGGATAATGTTTAGACGGGCGTTGCCCGCTACTGGCTAAATAAGGTATTGAAGCTAGTAACCCAATTTTTAAACGACACACACGGACGAACAGATGACTTTCAGACAACATTCAGACTCTCTAAAATGACAAAAAAAGAGATTTTGTCAGAAATATTAACCACCATAAAGGTTTTAAATATATTAAAATTCGGCGAACGTCAAGTCCGAACATTTGTTTATTTATTTATTTTTTATGAAGACATAGAAGAGACGTTTGCATTAGAATAACAGCAAGAGTAACAAAAAAATCTTAAAAATTTATTTTGTTGGGAGAAATAAAGCTCTTTGTAATGCCTCCGTTTTTTGGACGTTTTTTTTAAAGCAGCATTTATGAAAACGTCTGGAAGACGTTCAAGAACGTTCAAACAACATTCGGAAGTATGCACTTTGTATAAGAAGTGAAAAATAAAAATTTGATAAAAAATAATAACAGTCATAAAAGTTTTAAAGATATAAAATCTAAATCAAGTGAAATGACAGCAAAAAAAAAAAATTATTTGGGAACGAATGTTCAGAGTGAATGTTCAGACAATGTTTGCTGAACGTCAGGTCCGAACATTCGACGTTCGACTTTCAGACTACGTTCACGGACGTACTCCGAACATTTTCTTGCTAGCAGGGTTGTTTAACTGGGTCTCAAACCTTCTGGGACTTTAGTCAAAAACACAGTTAGACAAGGACTCCAACCTCTAGGTTTTTAGTTGAAACGCCGTCAACTGGGACTCTAAACCCTGTAGATGTAGAGATGCTTGACTTCAGCTCTTTAATTCATGTTGTGACCAAACTCTTTTGATTGCAAATTCTGGTTATTGTTAGTTTTTCATTGTATTTAGCTTGCGCAACTTTCTTTTTATCTTCAGACTTTGACAAGTGAAAGTCATGCATCTCAAATAGGATCTGCATTCTCACTGAGCAGATCATGAACCCTTTGTCTTAAAACCATCGCCATCTACCTGGTCCAGTTGTACTCTTATTTTCTGTACAACTGATTGTAACATTTTTTTGCAATCCCTTTTAAAAATATTTTTATTCCTTATATTTTTCTACACTTTAAAAGCAAAAATTTCAGTGTCATTTAGTTAGATTTTTTTTTTTTTTTTATCAAAAAGTTCAGACCTAAGTCAAACTAGCAATCTGTTGCAAGGAACAAAATTTGTAAAGTGTTATGTTTCATTCTTATGATCACAGCTTTAATAAATGTAATCTACCTGGAAAATACACTCGCTGTGTGGTAAGTGCTCTGACGGGTTTTCACTACTATATTTGTGTTTTCGCAATGTTATTTTGCACCTCTGCTACGACAAATTATGAAAGTAAAATATACAAAAAGGTAGCAAAATAGCATACTTGCCTTTTTATCTTACAGTTATAGGTTTAAGAAAATAGCCTCGAACTGAGCCTATTCACGGCTCGTATAAAGTCAGCACCTTTGCTGAAGATTGCGGTGCTGAAATTAGCCGCCTTTCATTTATCCTCCCCCGTGAATTTGGCTGTTAGGTGCCATTCATAGTTGATTTGTCTAAATGTGCTGTCGCTGCTGAGAAACTTGATTTAGATGCAAAAAAGAAAATTGCACAGTGTCATATGCACCAACATAATTTACATGCCTGTCTGTCTGACAAACAGTCTATTTCAACGAACGCACAAGAGTCCAAGAGTGGCCACGAGACTCGGAGCTGAATTTACACCAGGGAAAAGATACATGTTTTAGTGACCAGCGGGGGTCAGTGGGTGTGCTCGTGTGTAGAAGTGTGAAAGAGTTGTAATGAAAATGGAGAGAGAGAAAGGGTGTGAGAGTGCCAGGGATGGAAAAGAGGGTTAAAAAAGAGAGAGACATCAATCTTTCCCCTGCTCCCTGTGGTCTGGGGTACCTGTCCTGTTTCTGACATCAACAAAGCCAAGCCTTCTGGGTAGTAATCAATCAGTCACACTCCGACAAGCTGGCGGAACTGAGTGCTCTGTGTTTGTGTGAGTACAAGTGTATGTCTGTGTAGGTATTCAACTGTTCAATTGCGTGTGCGTGTGTGTGTGTGTGTGTGTGTGTGTGTGTGTGTGTGTTTCTGTGTGTGCTGGATGGAGGGGGCACATTAGCTAAGCTCGGGATGAGTAGAAACAGGGAAAATGAAGTGTGGATGATGGTGAGAAAAAAAGGCAAGTGAGACCCGAGTGTGAAAAGAAGAGAGATGAAAGAAACCAGCTCCAAAAAGATGCTATTTAGAAAAATGATGGAGTGAAAGACTGAGCAATGGGAGGAATAAAGGAAGCAGAGCAAAGTGACATTAAAAAAAGAAGTCATATTCAGAGAAAGATTTCTTAAGATAATAATAATAATGACAGGCTTTCTGTAATTAACCTTCCAGACAAAATCAGTGAGGAGAAAGAATCTGGCTATTGGATGTCTGAATGTTTGGTTTCTGTTCTGATCTATTGTGAACTTCATTCAGGCTATTGCTCAGGTCATTTGGGTGACCTTGGTTGTAATGAGAGTCCAAGCAAGAACCTTTATGGATAAGTTGGCACATAGTACCAATGATCACAAGGATTTCTTGGTCATTGCTGCCTATAATCTAAACATTTTACTGCTTTTCTCATCTACAGTCTTTCATGTTCCTGTGTCTTTACAAAGGAGTTGCATTTCTTTTTTTAAATAGTTATTTTTACAATGTCTTATTGTCATTGTCTCGTTTATACATAATCAACCAATCGCCTCTTCCCCAGAAAGGCACCCGGTTTATTTAAGACAGCTACATCTCCACCTGGATCTACCCAACAGGCGTCTCCTCTCTGTGTTTTACTTCTACTTGCATGCACTCATGTTACATATATTTTGTTGAGGTTACACAATACTACTATTTTCCTAACACAACGGCCAAAGTCATTTTTTGCCAAAAGTGATTTTTTTGCAAATGAAGAGGAAAAAAAGACGGTGGCAATATGATGAAACACAAACATTCCTCTGAAAAGTTGCTCAAATTTTATTCACTTGCATAGATAATTTCAGGAAATGTATGTTTCTTTAATCTTGCACCTGACACTAAATTGGATTTAGGTCTTGGATTTATGTTGATTTAAACCATTTAATTGAAGCTCTGTCTATATTTTTGGGATTATTTGGGCTGTGACAGACTTTGTTTTTAAACTGCCCTGTTTTAACTGCATCCTTCTTCATAAGTCAAAAAAGTTCACGTCTGCAGCTTCGTCCAGCATTAAACCTACTGCAGGCCACATGGTTGACCTCCTGAACCGCTTTGTGGTTTCCACCGGCCACTCGGCTCACCTCCTGACCTGTTTAGTGGTTTCTACCCGGCCAACCGCCAGCTTCCACAACAACTCGGGATGACCTTGAGGTTTTTTGGCTGAACTCTATACCTCTGAAGTTTGGTTTTGTTTTTCTAACATGCAGTATGAATATTTTTGCCAGGTACTGTTACTTGAAGACAGTACTGCTACTTTCTTGTGAGCTTTTGTTTCACACTTTAAAAGTTTCAACCGGCATTGAAAGCCCAGTGTTAGTAATTGCTTCCTAGATTTTATCTACATTAAAGCTTTTCTAAGCAGAATATCTAATCGCTCCTCTAAAATCTTGACAACTTTCATAAATTAGTCAGAATTTGTCTTTTTCTCAAATGAATCCCCTTTAACTTAGGACAATTCTGATTTAAGTTAGATGAGACGTTTTGTGTGATAAATTTGTTCAACAAGGCCAGAACCCAATTGACTGCAGCTCGCTGTATGTAATTTGTTCCAAATTATCCACTTTCTTCTAAAGATCTTGACGGCTGACAGCCTACAAATCACCACTTATGGATATATACATTTGAAAGCATTTAATCAAAAATGTCTTACATTCCCTCCACAGTGTTTACACAAGGCCAGAAAAAACTTTTCTCATTTCAGAAGCCGTAACTAAAGGACACAAGCGCAGATTAGAGTAACATTTTTATTAGAAAGTAACTTAATTCCATCAATGTTTTTCATGGCCCCAGTTCTTTGTTTAAGCAAAAATTGGATTTTTACTGAATGCTGTCTAAATATTAGTCTTTGGGTTAAGAGAGCAATAAAAGAAAGCAATAACATATAAAAGCCTGATACAAATCCTAAGGGTCTTCAAGAGATTGTGGTCCAATAAAAAATGTCAGTTTACATGTTTTTTGAGCTCTCCTTAAAGACCTTAGTCATCTCTTCTTTAGATCTCTGATCTTTAAGCCTGCACCACCATAAACTGGCCACCGTAAATCACTAAAGATGTCCATTAAATTAGCCCTGCAGGCAGATCAGATCTACCATAATTGCTTAAATGCATTATGTTGATTAATCAGTGCTGGTTGTAATATAGCAGCAAGTGGCCCACTTAGAGGAGATTTTATCTTTTTGTTTCACTTTGGTGTTTCACCGTGAAGAAATCTTCACAAATAAAGGACCTAATGAAAGTTTTTCTCCTTCTCCTCTTTTCATTGCCAATCACTCTCTCAGCTCTCTCATTTTTGATTGGGCTCCCATTCTTTATACCAGGCTTCCAGTAAAAGCACTTTCTACTATCTACCTCATTATCTTCTCTCCATCTTCTGATGCATCGGCTTTTAGAGATGAAAAACTGCACCCAACCAAACTGTCCATTCGGAAGATGAAAATCACATTGTTCCTCTTCCTTATCACAACCTCTTCATCAGTGAACGCCGCTCACGTACGGCCGTGTTTAAAGGGATTGTATTGTGCTCTGAATAATGTTCTAATTGCTGTGCACTTTCTAAAGAAAATCCCCACAGATCTTTTCTTTTATTAAATTTTGGCACAAGAGAAATTATTTGTATTTGTCAAGTCTTTATCTGGACAAAGAATAAGCTTGTCACAACCTCATTTTCACACTTTGTCCTTTGGCACAATGCTTGTTTAGAATAATAGCTTTTTTCCAAATTCATATTAATAGAAAGTCATCAGTGCTTTGTTAGATTAAAAATGATTAAGTTGAGGTAATGCAGCAAATTCATAAGAAAAAAAAACAGTTAGGCTCAGTCAAAAGGTTGGATCAGTGGTATGATTGTTCACTGGTGAGGCACTGACTCCTCTGGAGTTGGATAAAACACTCCAAATAGAAACTTATTTTTCAGTTTTAACTTTGGAACATTGAGTTGTTTTAATAGCTTAAATAATATTCTATACAAATCAACAATGGAATAGTAAGAAAGGCAAAATAATATTTAATATTATATTCACATTTGATAGAATATTAATATATATTACATTTGATAGAATATTTTGTAACAATTTTCGGGTTATCTTGTTCTAATTTAACTTTAAAAACTTTTGTGATTTCTCCTTTATTTGTATATGAAGTCCATGTGCATTTCCTCTTCCACAATGTCACTACCTTCTTTGTCTTCAATTTTAAAAGTTCTGCCTCTTTGGAGATAATCACCAAAGAACACCGTCTACCTCAGTTCTATCTATTTTTGTTTTGTCTTTTTGTGACTTTTTTTCGGTCTTTACAATGCCTAGAACAGAGTCTTTCAACCTTGACCCTCAAGGCTTGTCACAGGCTTATTGTGCAGGGAAATGCAAGGCATGCATTTCCCTGCATGTCTAAAACAAGTTTTAAGCATTTCCCTGCTTCAGCGCACATGATTTCAATTAATGGCTGATAATCAGGCTTTTGCTGAACTGCAATTATCTGAATACAGTGTGTTAAAGCAGGAAAACATTAAAAACATGCAGGGCAGCATGCCTTGAAGACCAGGGTTGAAACATACAGGCTTCGAAGAAAAGCATCTGTTGCCCATTGTGCCTATGCAGATCAGCACTGCCCTCTATCAGTGCGGCATGGTACTTCCTGACTTACCCTGCCCGGTTTCACTGTGAATTTCTGGCCAATTGAAGGACTAAATTTGCAACACACATTTATTAAATACAGTACAGACCTTGTAACGTTGTGTAGCACATATGTAAGCAAACAGGATGATATAAAGAAAGACAGAAATGAGCAACCAACTACCTGCTTCATTCACTGTGACTTTTATTATTCTTTTCCCAGTATTATTGTTTTATTTTTTTTAGTTCACAAATTTTCCTTTTCTTCTCTTGTTTAGTTAGTAATTTAGTTGAGTAATTGGACCTTAATAAATTTCTGATAAACCTTGAAAACAGCTACTTTAAACTGATTGCTGCTTATGATATAACAACACATGCAGAAGCACCACTGATGAAATGTGACTGTCTGTCACGGTCAGTCCCTTTCACATTCGATTACATGTCCTGCAGAGTTTATTGTAAAAGAAATTCCTTAAAGTATGAATTAGAACAGATGTGATCTGTTAACTGTTTTTTTAAGAGCATCATGAATGACAAAAAAACACATTAATACAAAACAGCATGTATAGTGCTGCCTTCAAACTTTATATATTTATGCATACAAAATATATATAATGTAATAATTTGCTTAATATTTTTGGGAGGAAAAGAGAGTCAGAATAAAAAGAGTTAAAATCCAGTCAAAATGAATGCCTTTAAAGCATGTTAAAAAATATATAACAACCTTCTAACAAATTTTACTCATATTTAATTCAACTTATGTCTTAAAGTCAAATCCTAGATTTCTTTGGAAAATAAAATAATTATCTTTGCCTGTGCAGAAATGTGAGGTATTAATAAAAAAAACAACATGAAAAGATAAAAAAAAAGACTCAAGATAAATACTGTATGTTTAAATAGGTCGATTTAATCCAAGGACAGAACTGTAGTTAATTCAGAGGTTCAAAATGAGGTTCGAGACTCACAATTAGCTTCTTGAAAGTTATCTGAATGTTTTTATTCCAACTTGTAGGGCTTAGAAGCCAGGAACACCACAAAATCATTTAAAGATGCTCCAGGAAACCTAAACTCATCTTTCCAAACCAGTTTGAAGGTTGAAGCCGATAGAAACTTGGGCGCAGCATGGTGCAAAGAAGATGTTAATGCTGATAAAAACAGGAGAACAGGACATTCAACCCCTCAGGATACATCGGAAACCAGGGCACTAAAATACAGAGGAGGTGTGATTAGTGACATGGCAACCAGGTAAGTCTGGTTAGGGTAATGCTAAGCAGCTGTGGGAGAGTTCAGAGCATGGAAACTGAGGGAAACTAAAGAGAGTATATACTCAGAGGGAGTTGAAACAAAAAGCCAGGGGAAAAGACATTAGCATTAAAGAATAAACCAAAATGCACAAAGAACCAAACACAAGTGTTAAGAAACTAAACTAAACCCAGGAATGAATGAATACAGAGTCCCAAATGTTAATGATGAGTTAGGTTCAGTGATCAAAGTCTTAGAGGTTGGAAGATCACAATCTACAAACCATGAATACCACAGTTTCACTTTAGTTGTTGCATTAGATAGAGAACAAATCGAACTTCAGCTTGAAACTCTTGTTTCTTTGAGTTGAAATCCTTGCAGTCCATTTCTTTCTTTGTTTGTAATGGTTTTTAATGGTTAAAAGCACACATTTATCTTGTAAATCTCCTATGCTGTTACCATCTTGTCTAAACGTACTTGTAACAAAGACATTTAATCTTTATTTAAGTTAAATAAAGGTTTTAAAAGTAGGAGGCTCCAACTCTGTTCAAGCAAGTTGTACCTTATGTAGATATCTTAACAAGCATTATTTACTAATCACTTATCTAGCTGCAGCCTTTGCATTAGCAGTCAATGAATGGGATTCTGAGGTCCCCCCCCTCCCCACACACACACACATATGGAGCATATCCTTTGACTGCAGAAATATTCCACAATCTCTTCTTCTGGCATTCATTTGGCAGAGGAGCATTAAGGCTACAATCCAAACAGCTATCCAAAACATTAATCTTCATGCTGACCCAGAGCTGCCATGCTGGTATACTAATGAGCACTGCATGCTGTGACAAACCATAAGAAACAGTCCTTATATCTGCACTCCCATCACAAACAGACCCTATCTCAGTGGTGATGCTGTTTGACTGATTATGCTTTTACCAAAGAGCTCTGGCAAGGTACCAGAAGAATCTCTTTGCTGAATAAAAGCTTTTTGTTAGATATTTTTTGGTATTATCATTATTACTTTAGTTCATATTCAGTCTAATGTTAATCAGTATTATTGTGATTTTGAGTTTAAAGTGTTCTCTTCCTTATGTGTGTATAAACTGACCTGGAGGTCGCAACTGTCTGTTTCATCTTCATGTGAAACAGTTAACTCTGTGTTTCTCAGACCTTAACAACCAGAATACCTCCTAACTTAAGATGTTAATCTACTTCTTTATTGACAGTTTGACCTAGAGCTGAACTGGGCTCAGACCGTAGATCAGATATCACACCTGGAACTGAGTTGCTGGTTTGTTTAGGTTAGAAGTTTTACGACCTTTGTTGTTTTCCTGACTGCCCCTTTTTGGTTGTTCTGCTTGACAATAAAACAGGGGCTCGCGTGGAAGGAGATCAGAACTTTCTGTGAACGGCTGATGGAAAGTTCTCCTTTTGCAAAAGCTTTGTCTATAAAATTCATATACGTTGTCTGTGGTCTTTTTATGTAGGTTCGAGAAAAATACCTATCACTTTTAACAAAGACGCCTTCTTCACTTCAGACTGAATGCAGCTGTTTAGTGAGAGAACATCCATCTTGTCCTTTCCCTAAGATTTAGATCACAGTGTAGAGCATTTTCATATAGACATATGGTCGCAGTGCAAACGTTTTTCTGGTTCTGAACACCAATGCTACTTTGCAGTGCAATTACTTATAGCCACTTTGCAAGGTATTCATATACAACCCGTTTTACTACAGCAAATGGTTCTTTCAGCGTCTATAAATAATAAACATTATTGCAATTTATTTTATAAGCACTGAAAGTAAAATATGTGAATGTGTCTAGCTTGTTCTACGACAAATGCAGCAGATTGGTGATTTTGATTCAAAGACAAAAAGGTTACATTATGTCTCTAGAAAATAATAATTAACAAGGTCGGTCCATTAAAACTCCTGCCAAGCATGGGTGGTTCCAGACAGGGGTCAACAGGGACCAGCGTCCCTGTAAAACTGGTCCCTGTTTTAGACCCTGTATATAATTATAACCAATTATATAATTTCTTTATAATCAGTTATAAAGAAACTATAACTAATTAGTTACTTGGACCACTTTCATTTTCTACGTTCACAGTTTTACTTTATCAGTCATATTAAGTTGTTTGCCCTTCAAGCTGTATTTGATGAGGGAATAACATACAACATGATGTAAAGCGTACAAAAATCAGTTTTACAGAAGACTGGGCCATACATCCAACCAACCATCCATCCATCACCTTCTGCTTTTAGAGCAAACCCCTCTTAAGTAATAGTTTATTGCTATTTGTTTTGGAGAATCCACTTACATATTAAAAAGAAAAACAGAAAGTTTAATCATAGTAGAGGCAATTAACTGATTAATATTTGTAGCATTTCCCCTTAAAATTTAACTCAAACTACTTGAACAGAAGATATTGTTTATTCAAATTAATAGCCACCAGATCTGCTGCTTAGCAAGAGATTATTTTAGTAAAAATCTGAATCTGAACAAAATCTGAATGTCCACACTGGGCTTCCACTGCACATGTCTTTTGACCCACAATGAAACAAAATTCTATAAACTCATCCATATGAACCTATCCTTCCTTGGTTTATTGTGGAGGTACAATTATATAGTTGTGTTTATAAAGCCAGGATAAAGATGGAGCATGTTGCCGGGTAATTATACCAGAGAGCATTTGTTGAAAACTCAGCAGAAATGTTTTATTTTCACCATTAAGGGAGTTACTGTAGTGCTATTAATATTTTTAGAAAAACAAACAAAAGGTTTAAAAACAAAAATTCAAGTAGAGTCCCAGAAACCTCTGCAGGTGGATTCCTTACACTAAACAAGCATCAACAATGACTGACTCCATGCAAAGCGTCTTTGAGTGTCCTAATAAACCACTATGTCAGTGTGATGTCATTTTATTGACAAGAGTCACATTAATGTAAACATCTTTTCACTGAAAACACAAAAATTTTTCCCCCCTTCTGGTGAAAACCTTAAATGAAAGTAAAAAGGAAAGTGTTGTAAAATTGTTTTTAAATTTATAACACATTTGCTCTCTCTAAAAAGTTACTTTAAAAATCCACAGCACATATAACAATCACATACAGTATCTAAATAAACACAATACAGCAAATGAAAATGTTCTAAGTCTTTCCACAAGTTTTATTGTGAGGAATGCATATCTTGTCTTGTTAGTAAAATAAATGTTTCAAAAACAGATGGGAGCTGTAACAAAAATCCAATGGTTGTTTTGTAGTCATTCAGACATCCAGCAGAGTAAGCAGTGTCTGAGTGCAAGAAAGGAAATATGTATAGTTTTCTCTTATTTGGTTTTCTTTTCTATATTTTCTGTCTTTTACAATTTCTCTTCTGTCTCTTAAGCTAAACAAAGTGATCAAGACAAACATTCAAGCCACAACCACAGCACTGCGAGCTCATTTTATAAAGGTTTTGGTTCATCTTTGTAAGAACATGTATCAAATGTCTATTTACCAATATCAGTGACATTTTAAATTAGTCAAACATCAGTCCTATTGTTATAATGTATCAACATAAATGAATTGTGACAAGGACAGGATGACATTTCAAAAAACTAGTCAACTGTTTCAAAAGTCTGAAACACTCATGGCATTGAGCTACTACTTTTTTTCCATTATGATAATAAAGAACAGGATGCTATGGATTTTTTCTTTAAATTTTTTGGCTTACCTACGATCATCAGTGTCATAGTGTAACAGATAAGCTGTAAAAATCTGAGCAGTCTTAAGAATTCATCAGCTAAAGAGACATATATTTCCCTCGAGGGCTGGTGGAAACCAAAAACAAACCAGGGGATATTAGCCTTTAATTTATCGGGGGACTAGAAGCTGACTCCATATGAATGCTAATGTTGTTCAGTATCTGCTGGATGCCAAAAGAGACAAATTTTAAATAACTAGCTCATTATATGTGCTGAAACAGCCATAATAAGTCCTGGCCTGTGTTTGCAGCTCGTTTCCACTTCTGAATGGTTAAAAAGTGGAAGGAAAGAAAAAAAAAGATGCAGAGCAAATTTAACGTCAGGGTAAACAAAGTACAGTGAAACGCTTCGTTATTAATGGAGCTTGTTCACAGGTTCACTGAGAAATTATGAATTAAATTTCTTCCAGCAGTGATCGATGAGACAGCAGGCTTAAGCTGCATTCATCCAGCCTTTCTCAACCTACAGCAAAAATCTTGTTCTTAGAAGACATGCAATGATCATATGTCACATTGATGCCAAGGAAAAGTGTGAGTTATTAAATATGTTTTTTAGTCATTTCTGTGAAAATAATGCATATGTGAAGGCCTTTCTTGTTGCGCTTGTTATTAAATCTTGTTCTAACATAGAAAGTTACTCGATTACACAAACCACAGCTGTTACAGTTCTTCATGTCAGAAGCAGCATTTCTACTTTGTTGTTGATATCGTCTTTCCTAATTTTCTCTTGTCATTTTGATTTACTTTCATAGTGTATAAATGACTCTGATGTCACCTTTAAGGCCTTCAGATGAAGAATAGGAAATGTTGGTAATTTGGGTTTCTCTTTTGTATGAAATAGAAAAATAGTCATATGATCAGCCACAATTTTTCTTTCAATAAACATCAACAGAATTACATTATAAAATATATAATTGTTGATAGACAAGAAAACAGAGAAACAACCTCTGTAAATTAAACATTTAAATGATAAAAACATGCCAAGCTTGGCATCTAGAAGAAACCCCATCATTACTGAAACTCCTGGGAAAGCTCTGTGAAAATGCCTTAAACTGCAATTAAATTTATATTGCAGAAGCACAGTCTATCACATTTACTCACAAACATCCCACATTATTACATTTTTGCCCAAAAAAACCATAACGATGGCACTAAAATAAATAAGTAAGTAAATGTAGATCTTTTATTGAGAATCATATTTTTTAGGTTAGTCTGGAGGAAGCTTTAGCTTAAACTTTATAAATATTTATTTACTTGCGTATACTATTTGTACAGAAAGAGAGAGTTCTACTTTTATTAGCCTCACTTCAAGCTGGAAGGGACACTCTGTTTTGTTCAAGCAATGGCCTAACCTCAGACATGACTTCAATTAGGACAATTTATATTAACAAAAAGAGGAACTGAAAGTTTGGAAAGGACTCAGGTTTATCTTGCTGCTCAATACAGAGTAGAGGATGGCAAGCAAGGAATGAAAAATAACAAATCCTTCCAAAGCTCACTAGTAGACAACTTCAGAAAAAAATGCCAAAGAGGTCACCACAACCAAATTCTCTTAAGGCTTTTGTGCACATTCTTACCGGACAAAAATAGTCATTTGAATTATTTACCTTTGGTTTTAGTGCATTAAACTCTATCCTTATGAACATATCTCAAAGATGAAAGTCAGCATTTGTCTCATCTCAGTCATGAATAGAAATTATGAGTGGGTGGAGAATCGATTTGGAAAAACAGTGTGAGTGAAATGAAAAATTTCAACCAGAGACACCAGCTGGCAACTTAAACGCCTTGGATGTGCGATGGTGTGACGGTGAAGTGAATTATGAACCAGGCCATGTTGTCAGCAACTTTTGGCTTAATTGTTACCTTCACAAAGGTGGTGTCTGTTTCCTGCTACCTCTTTAGCCACCCCATGAGCATGCAGGTAGCCAAATGAAACAAAATTCAACGGTAATATCCAAGTGGATGGAAACCCTGAGAGCAGACAGCTAAATTAAATAATCAGAAAGGTTGGAATAATAAAGAAAAAAATAATGTCTCTTCACCGTTGTTTGGAATTGAAATAAAGAAATCTGCTTGACCTTCAATCCATCTGTTGCCTCAAGTCTTTATTTCTACGTCTATCACTCTCTCTCTCACACACACACAAGAAATAGATTAGCTTTACTATTTTATCCAGTGTGTGTTGCTTTGTTCTTTTTATTATTGTTATTATTTAGCCTGAAGCTTAACACAATGACACAGAAGACACTTGTAGGTGCAGAGTTGCTACTATGCAAAAAAAAAAAAAAAAAAAAAAATCACATAAGTATTTCTGTTCTATCTGTGTTTATTTTTAAACTTGACAATTTCTCTTCTCAAACACAAAACTGTCTCATTACTTCAGGGCTTTTTCTTCCTTGGGTCTGCAGGTTCATCTGACCTGCCTTTCCATGAGTGTTTTGATTTTTTTGTGTGTACTTGACCTCACTACTGCCATTCCTAACTTCTGCTCAAACACAGTTTCTTTCCATAAATCTGGCTCTCATCCTGTGATCTGAAATCAAACAAAAGAACAACCAAACCTCTGTGACATTTGCTAACCTCTCTGCTGTTTATCATATTTAATTAGATTATTCATCCACCTGTTTGTTGCCATTTCTATTATTCAAAAACAATCACTTTCCATCGGACAAACGAAAAAAACTGTTGCTTTGATTTGAAGAGTGAAGAGTAAAGATGAAGTCTTTATCAGTAAAGATAATAAAGACTTAAGTAGATGCTTTCCTACTAAAAAAATAAAAAATAAAAATAAAATAAAAAAATTAAAACCTTGCCATCTATAGTATAGGAAAAACCTGGCTTGAAAAAGCAACGAGTTCAGTTTGTCCAAACATAAAAGGCCGGATTCTTTGATGGTAAAATATATGTGACACTATGGCCTTTTTTTTTAAAGAAAAAAAAAATTTCATATGAAATATATAAAACTGTGTTCAGTTGCAACAGGCAGTTGGGTTTTCACTTTACTAGTATTACTTTAGAGAAGTGCTGACATAAAGATGTGGTTGGATCCACTTTTCTTTCTCCATTGTAACTGTAGCTGAATATGAAACTATAAAGTTCTCAAATGGCACACTTGAGTGACAGTAGAGAATCCTCATACTCTGCTTTGTTTTAATGCTGCTTGTTAAAGTTACATAACAATGCTAAAGCTCCAAACTTTACTTTCTCACACAAACATTCTGCATGCAGTATGGTTTAAAACAGCATGCTGTTTTAAATGTTGTACCAAAGGAGCATCGTAATCAACATATTATCATCATGATGGGATGAAACTTGCTTTATTTCTTCAAGCTTGGACTGATGTAACAAAGCTTTTTCAACATGGGAGTAGACAGGGCAAAATAATCTTTAAAATATTAAGATAACATGTTTTCATAAGCAAACTGCATGTAAAATAAAGAATCATGTTAAGCATTTTTAGGTTTGTCTTGGAAGGGGCTAATTAAGATGTGCAAATAAATGCCGTTCACTGCTCGATTTGTTTCCTAAGATGCTACGGTAATGATGCTGGGACTGTGAAATGAAATCAGGCTCCCATTCTTTAAGTGTACCATCTTGATTAAAGAAGATTGCAAAAAAAAAAAAAAAAAAAAGAAAACAGACTGAGCAGCAACAACCATGGCTTTAAATTAATGGCGACATTAAACATCTGAACTAATCGTCAAGTGTTGCAGCATAATGTCTGACAATCCTGAAGGCTTTTGTTGGATCAGTCAAAATAACACAAAACAGAAATCAAACACCTAATCAGATGCATTTAGGAGCCATTTCTGATGCATCGTTCCAGAAAGGAAATGATTAATCATTCTTCTCATTTACCTTTTTCATGTCTCCTTGTTTTATTTCAGCTCATTGTGAGTTTCTACTGCGTTCGTAATGAGAGTAAAGATAAATAATGGTTGATTACAAACCTTTGAAAGTCAGGTAAAAAAAAAAAATAAAAAAATATCTGAAACAGGCTGAGCACTTCTGATGGCAATAACTGCACCGCACAACACAAAGCACAGAAATAACAGCTCCAGTACAAAGTGCTGTCGTGACTGCATGCAGGTACATGTGGGTGTCTTGACACAAACTGCCATGTGACGGCTTTCAGCCTAATGGAGACTCTGCTGGGTCCCAAATCAAATAAAACCTGGCTCAGAAGGAGTGGAAAGTTTCTACTGAGAGGTGATTGACAGCCAGTCTGAACAAAACAGGACAGATAGTTTCTTTACTGACAAATTTAAGAAAAAGCACGCTGTTTATATTTGGTTTGATTCAGTCACCTGTCTGCTAACCTCATCTAATTGGACTTTTTAGGGTTTCTGCTGTTCATTTTTTTTTTTTTTTTTTGTTAGTAACATTTATTTTTGGGATCATTCCCAAACAAAATAGTGAATTCAGGATCGTCCTTATGAGTCAACACATAAATGAGTCTGTACGGATTACATGAGAGCTTCAGAGTCAGCTCCCTTTCCTGTCACTGTACGTCCTGGTGGAACATCCTCAGCGGTGAATATCTTCTGGTTTTGGATGACTGGATAAATAAATCGGTGCAACTAAGCATGAAATTTAACACCAAAAATCTATTTTTCACAATTTGTATTGACAATTACGTATTTAATCAAAAATTACTGAAGGGATTAATGACAATTGTTGCTGGAGGCAGGATTAAATGCAAAAACAGTTTAGAAGATATTACAAGGGAAGTTTAAAGTACTTTGTCAACTGAAACAAAAATGAATACCCACCGCCTTCATTTCTGATTATTTACTGTGAAGTTGCAGCTCTTTTGGACTTGTTTTGATTGTAGAGCTTTTCTAGTGCTCTTCTCAGAAAAGAAATAAGTAGGGTAATAACATAAGGCATTTTTGGGGAGGTGCATAAAAAGAAACAAATGTGATACTTTTATTTGCTGCACAATACACCGAGATTGCTTTTGTTGTACAGTGTTATGTAAATGTCAGCTGAACTGATGCTGATTGAGGGTGGTTTCATGAAGTCACTTGTTTTTCTCTATAAGTGTAGCGCATTAATGGCTTCACATTAGGGCTACATGATGTTAGGAAAACAAACAATATGCAACATTATTGACAAATGTTGCAATGGTGACATAACTTGGGAGCAAAAAAAAAAGTTAATATCTTTCTGCTTTGGACTAAAAGAGAACAGAGATTCATTTTAATGCCTGTAAACTATCCAGCTACTGGAGGAAAAATCTAATTTAATATTTCCATCTCAACAAGGTATTGAAAAAGTTGCTTTTGGCTGATATTCTCCTGTTTTGATATTTGAAAATACTCAGTTATAGTTTCCAAATGACTACACCATACCACCCATGTATATTCTAAAATGTATTACAATACATTAAAGAACAAGTGTCACCAAACTGTTGGGCCCAGCCATGAATAGGGACAAGAGAAAGAGTCTGAACTAGATACAGAGATACTTGTAAAAACAATGAATTGAAGAATGCACCGCATTAACCTGTTGTCTTTCATATTTGCGCAGTTCTCAGAAATGATTCATATTTCACAGAAGAAGCTCTGGAGCACTAATGTACCTTACCTTTTTTTTCTTTTTTCGATAGAATAATTCCAGGATGATGTTGTCAAGACGTTGTTTTTGTTAGTTTTGATGATTTTCCACTAAGACCAAATGCAAACATGAAATTTAAGGTTGGAATATTACATCAGACCAAGAAAAAAGATTAATGGAGAAACATCCACTTTATTCAAAGTATTTTTTTAAACCTGTTTAAAAATGTATCTTTAATCTGACAAGTAAGCCTTTTATAAATGACTATTTAATTTACTGAGATGTACCTGTCAAGAACGTCACACTTCCATGTGAATAACTGCTCAGACCTGTACATTACAAAAGCCTTTAAGAATCTCTATCAAAGTGGATAAAAATCAGAGGCCGATTGTTGATCAACCTGCTTAAGCACAACCAGGGAACATCTGTTGTGGGGAGAATGGAGCTCTTTTCAATTAGTTGCTGCTTTAACTCTCACTGGTCTCTGTGGACGTGTGGTTACAACCTTGTCTCCCAGCTCAACTGACGGCTCAGTGTCGGCACAAACAGTTTCCTCACTGTCTTGGATTGTGATAAATCTAGAGTTGATTCTCCACGCTCCACTTGACCCAAGCTGTTCAACTAAGAGAAGATCAACTTTGGGACAGGATAGTCTTCTTAAATGTATCATGTTCCTTCCTTGAAAATGTTTTCCTTTGGGCATCAGAGAGGTTCTATGCACCATATAATGCCATCAAAATAGATCTTTAACCGTAGTAACCTCATGATGACTGATGTTGTTTCCACATCCATTAATCCTCCAGTATTTTTGAAACATTTCAAAATAAAAAACACTTAATTGATCCCAAAGGCAAATTAAATAATCACTTCACTGAAAAAACACAAGACACACGTTGAAAGTCTGACAAAACTACCAATCAGTATTTAAATCAGCAGTTAATTATGAATTTCTTCCTCTTTCTAGATTTTTAACAAGTGGTTATCAGGCTATTAAAACTCCTTTTCTCTGTCCCGTTTGAGCAAACCTTTCACCTTCAGGTCAATTAGTGGTGATGTAAGGAATGACTCAAATAAAAACGGCGCCATGTTTGTTATTTGTGAGAGAGTCGTATAGAGCGAGAGATGGACCCCGTGTTTACACAGCCTAAAAGATGAAAAACATTGGTGGATACATCTAAAATGGTCTCCATGTGTACGAGGCCTAAACTATAATAATTATAATAATTCAAAAACAGCTTTAAACACTAAAGTTTACGTCCAAGGTGTGTTTGTGTGATTCAAAGCAAAATATAATGGTGGTGAAAAGTTTCCATAATTTAGGATGACAACAAACATTGTTGTTGTTCATTAATTATTTGTTGTTTCATTTTCAAAGTGTGAAGTTAAAATAAATTTCGGTCTAACCTAAGTGAAGAGAGTCTTAAAGTCATCTGATGGAAGTAAGTTTAACCCGAACAATTGTTAACAAAAAAATCTAAGTGAGTCATTGTATTTACGCGATGCAACTTACAATCTCAAACAGACAAATTATTTTTTTTCAGGAGCAGGTTTGCCAATAGGCATACTGCTTTTATTTATTGTCAATTCTATACGATGTCTGACAGGAACTGAAAGAGCACCACTGATACTTTATTTTATCTCAGTCTTCTACCAAGAAAAATAACTTCTTTCTTGAGATTCACTGTTTTGCAATATTTACTGAGATACAATGTAGCTCTGAGAATGAGCCTTGACGATGACATAAAATGGAAAGCAGAATAAAAATCACTGCTTAAATTAAATCAAGCATCTATTCTTGAACTACCATGCCCTGACAGCCAAAGACAAACTTGAAGGAGGAGGAAGAATAGGGTGAGATGGGAAGAGTGTACAGGTAAATTAGATTGAGGGAGAGAGAAGGACCAGCCAGCAGAATGTGAGGGAAGCTGAAATAAATCAAGTGTGAGAATGAAATGGCATACCGTGGTGAGATGGAAAAAGGGAAGAGGGGGAGGGAAGCAGTAGGAGAGAGATGGCGTGAGTGAGCTCTAAAGAGGAAATCAGCTGCCTTCTAATGGCCGCTGATTACATCTCCTCCTAAATGTCAAGAACATTTCCATTTAAAGTGCCCGGCTACTTAAAAAGGCATGATGAGAGGCACGCCCAGACCACACGCTCACACACACACACACAGAGAGAGAAGTGGGCAAATATATATAGTCATTGATTCACAGATATGCGCAGGAAGCCAGAAGCCAGGCAGGACAAAGTTGCACTTGAGAGCTTGGCTCATATCTTAAGACATCAAACACTGTGCTCATGAGTCATGCTAAAGTGTCGCCTTATTTTAAGTGCACCACAGTGTCGTCAATAAAATCCACTCAGGCAACAAACAAACACCGACACAAACTGCTTTATCCCTCATTTTCAATCCGTCCCTGAAATCTGCTCTCCAATGAGGCATGTCCTCCCACCGGGGTTTGGTAATGACAGCCAATCAGGATCGCCCTATCTGCGCCCAGCAGCATAGACTGGGCAGATAGATGAGTGGCCGAGAGGCCCCCGCTGAGCTGAAGCTACCGCAGTTCACAGATAGATTCAATGCATCAGAGCAGCACCACACACAAGCACACATACACTAAACCAAAAGGCACAAGCGACAATAAAACCTACAAAAGACCTATTCATAAATCAGACACAGTCAAAGGTTTGACTTCAAAAGAGAGTAATAGGTTGGAGAAATTCAAAACGGTTCTGTAAGCAAAAGACACGACAACCGCTCAGCAGGGCGCCCCGTACCGAACACAACATGATTAAGAAAACAATCAGGAGATAAATTTCTCTAAAAGGAAGTTGCACATCAACAAAAAAAAAAACAGCTTAAAATACATAAATATCTAACTCACTGTTTCCTGAATCTTTGCATTACAAGCGAGACACTTTCACATTTTGCTTTTATTTCACTGTTGCACAATTTTCTGTCAACTGTAAATAACACATTACTCTGGCAGGACATCCTAAGGTGACATCTTTTGCTTGAATCTTTTATCTAGGAGATAATCTCCTCCCTCACTGCTTGTTGTTTTTTTGCCATCTCATGTGTTTGCAAACCGGTACAGAGAGGACCAGTGTGTTACATGGTGTTTTATTTTCGTCTTTACAGAGATTCACGGATGAAGTGGTACATGTACATGTTTTTCCACAACTAGAAATAATTTGGTTTTCAACTAAATACCAGAACAAAATTCTAAATAAAAAACAAAAAGATTTTCTTGCAATTATTTCAGCATAGATTTTTTTGACATTTGAAGCTGGAGAACAATAGCTGGATGAAGTTTGCAATGCTGCAATGCCACACAAACTAGCACATATTGACTTGATATTGACCTTGAAAGGGTCAATGTACCCGTCTTAGTAAATGCTATTGATTGCAGATGGTCAGGTGATTGCAGGTGATTTTTGGAAGGTCACATTTTAACCAGCCAAAGTACTTTGTACTCAGTTCTCTTTAAAGCTTCTTGGTGAATTCCAAGTATCAAACTGATAAGTTCTAGAAAAATAAAAATAACCAATAGGTTTCAAGAAATTTCCCGGAAAGTGTGTGACTCATCAGAAAGTGAACTCAGTGTTCTGGGAAAGTTAGTTGGATTACACAGTGTCTGTACATTGTAATCCAGCCTTATTGTCTCATAGTGAAGACAAATAAGTAGACATTAAAGGAAGTTGAATGAATTTAAAATTATTACATAGTCAGATTTCTTCCACTACGAGACTGAACGCCCCAAAGATATTGAATCAAAATGCAAACAATCTGTGCTCGCTCAAACTACCTCTGCGGAATCATGAATTGTTCTAAATTAATCAAGCAGTCCATTAGCTGTTATTCTGTGCAGCATTACGCTGAGAATCATGCATGTAAAAGTCTTAAACTCCCTTCAGCAGCCAATGCCAAGATATTAACCCTGCCTTGTTCTTCTCACCTCATCCTAATGAAACCTTCCTGTCAATCCGGCCCTCGTCAGCACTTGAGAAACACAACATTGATTCCTCTGCATTACTGTACATCTCCTTTAATTAGAGACACCCTTTAATCTGGCTTTCCATCAAACTGTATTTATGAGTGTGCATGTTGTCATGTCAGGATGGTTAGGGATATAATGTAGGATACATTTACATCGATCAAATTAGTTTTATGCTCAGCAAAAAGATAAAAGTAGTCTGACTTTGTCCGCATAAACAGACATGTCAAAAGACATATTACAGAACATTCACAACTCCTTGCATTTTATGTTGTTCTGTGGTAGGATTTAGATCAAGTTGTCAGTGAGAAGAAATAATGGTGTCATGCTTGTTTTGGCCAAAAAATGTGGTGCTTATTAATTGTATAGTATTATTATTTCCTCTCAGACAAATTACCATGTGTTTGACACCGAGTACTCTGGCATGCAGAGGAGTTAATGCTCAACTAAGGACTGTGAGGTACCTAGAATCCATAGATGTCAAACATCGACCTTCTGGCCTCCACGTTTGCCAGTAATTATGAGCTGTTTGTGATGATTTGCTGTTTTTATTCCTTCCTTAATGCGGTGTTGTCTTGTGTTTCCCTCAGCTGTAACCTCACAAACACGAAACAGCTTACAAATTTTATGTTTGAGAGAGTGTTAAGGTTAAGGCCAGCAAAGTACCACTCCAACTAAGTACAGTCCTTTTTTTTTATAATTATGCTGTCACATTTTACATTTAATATTCAACCTGAGGTCTGGACTCTGAAATCTAGCTTTTATTCATCACCTACACATTGCAGTTGAACTTGCTTCCTCAGTGTAGAAAGACGGACCGGAGGCGGTCCTGTCCTGGAAATAAACTGCAGCTTTAGTAGCTGCCATTTACTGTATATTCATGCATTTTTGTGTCAGATAATCCCTCTGCAGCCCTAATGAAAGCACTGACCAACTTGCCTCAGAATAATAATTTCAAGAAGTCTCCCAGGTACAGCAGAGCTAATTAGATTTAATAAGGTCTCAAAAGTCAAGATGGTCATTTAGTAAATGATCTTATAAAATGCCTTGGCATTATAAAGACAATAAAAAACATAAATCATTTTGAGACAGCAAAAGGACATGCAATACAAAACAGTCGTGGTAAAACAAAAAAAAAAACCTCCAACAACCTTTTCTAATCTAAGGTTTTATGGACAAACACATAATTGAATGTACAAGTTTTAAATTTAATTAAGTACAAGTCAGATGAACGAAACATACATTTTTAATTATTAAAGACAAAATACAAAACAATGTCTTCACTACTCTGTGAAGGCATATTGAGGAGTTGAAGCTTTTAGTAATTAGTTTTGATACGACTTATTGGTTTTAATGTCATTTTCAAAATTGTTGACTCAGATCTTTTTTTATGCCTACAGGTATTTGCTCAAACACCGCAGTCATTACAGGCATAGTTTAACTTCATTGAAACAATTTATGTTTTCATCGTTTTCTTAATAACAGGGGGATTTCAACTAAGCTTTAGCTTTCACACAAATGTCTTCACATTCGCAGTATGTTGGCAGAAAGAGGAGTTCAAGGTCAACGACCTGACTGCATGGTGCATAGATGGTCACAAAAGAAGCCCTCATCATCAGTCTTCTACCATCCTGCTCAATGGCAAGAATGACTTGTTTATATTTCTATTTTTTCACCGAATGTTTTGGTTTATTCAGATGCCACTTCCAACCCCAAACCCAGCAGCAAGCATTTCTTTTCTAAGAGAATTTGAGTTGCCACTCCTAACAATCAGATGTTTCCTTCAGCATATTTTTAACATGCTGAAGGAAACTCCAGCATGCTGACGGTTAACTTTCTCCCACATTGTAAACTGACGGAGTTAGGTGAATTTAAAGAAAGTTTAGAAAAGGCAACTTATCCAACTCCTCTTGTTCTGTAAGGCCACTGATTAATGCATTTCCTATATTAATACATATCTAGATGTTCCAGAACAACAAACAGCCGTAGAGGCCTCGCATTTGGCTTATGAACATGTGATAAATTAGATGTAGATAGCAACATTGGCTGTTACTTACGTTTCTTGTCCAGGTGAAAGCTGTGTGGATGTTCTTAGTTTTTCATGAGATTCTCCTCCATTTTAACTCCATTTAAACTGACAATGATCGACTGTAGTGTGACGTGAAATAGTTCATCTGACCTACTTACTTTTAGGAACTGGTGAGAATTTTTATTGTCCTGTTAAAAATAAACATTTGAACTGAAAAATGATGTGGCTAAATTATACCAGAACTGCATGATATTATCTGGCACACAAGACGTTCAAGTGACACTGGTTGGTTCTGCGTAAGAGATGAAAAGCCAAGAGAGAAAAAGGAGCCATTTGAGCATCGATCACTTTTATGCCCTCAGTCTGTTTGCATATTTTAGTCCTATAAACAACATGAGTGATATGCTGTGTAATGCACCATAATCAAGATTTATTCAATCTTGGGTGGAGGGCAAGAGGGAAAGGAGATGTTCACAAACCGGGAATCAGAAGGGGTTGTTGTGCGCTTGCTTGTGTATGTGTGTGCGCGTGGCCTGTGATTTATTTGATTTAATTAGATCGGCGATGTAAAACAGCTCGCGGGGGGAAAAAAGGTAAAAACGAGTGCCAAGGGAGGCATAAATAACACCAGATTCTTTCTCCTTTGCCTTTTTTCTTTTCTTGCCTCCTGCTTCACTTTCATCCCAGTTCAAGCCCTTATTTTTTCCTTTTTCATCTTTTTTCCTTGTTGTCCATGGTGTATTCCTTCTTTCTTGATATTACCTACAACTCTTTTAACTTACCTTTACTTCACATCTTTCCGTCTGACCTTAACCGTTTCAAATTCCTTAGTTTGCTTGCAGCTGAATAATAATGGGAGGCAAACACCTCATTAGGCTGAAAGGCCCATCGGAACAATTAGAGACATGCTATGCCATCAAAACTGCTAGCTAGAGAGATGTCGAACACAGCAACACAGCAACAGGCGTGCTTGCTGGTGCAGCAGGCACGCCTTTTCTCACACTGTCACCAAAGTCTTCAAAAACTCAGAAGAAAAGTCATTAGATCTAGTCACTTAAAAAAAAAAAGTCACTAAAGTGGCCTGTAGGGTCACTAATTATATAGACAAAGTTGCTACTTTGACAAATCTAAGGTGACTATTGATAACCATTCACGTGATTCTCAATGTACATTGATAACGACACACATTACCTGCGTCAGTCAGTCTTCGCTCACAGCGGAGCTAAATGGGGCCAGTGGGGGAGATAAGTTTGGTTTCACACGTATCAATCGATAACCCAAAATGAAAGAAATTGGGGCCAATCAATCAGCCGGCCGATCGACTGGTGCACACCTATTTGGAATAGCTACATACACATAATGTTCAAGCTGTCCATGCAATAAATCTCACACTACTAAGGCAGCCAGTGCACAAGGTGCCCCTTTTTTCCACTTAAGCGCCTGTCCCCCAAAATGTCTGTGCATGCCTCTGCAGCTGGAACTTATCTTCCTCTTGGGAAACGCTCACTCTATCTTAATCTCAAGGACAAGTCGTACATCAATTCTCATTCCTTCCAGTCCACCTTCCTGAGCACCATTCTTCTGAAACCTCTCAAGAGAAAGATCACAATCATTATTTACAATAAAACACATAAAACTGCTTTGTGTTTCTATAGTTCTATCTGTGCCAGACTCTGACAGTCAAGCTATGGGAATGATGGTATTCAAACTATCTACATAATGTTTTAAAAATAATATGTTATTCTTTCTGAAGAGTTTAAATTTGCATTTCTGTTTTTAATGTGGCATTTTGCTGTTTTAAGAAAGTGATGGATAGCAACAAAACTGCACTTTCTGTACTTTTTTCTAACTAATGTCAAAGAAGACAAAAAGGAGCAAAGTTGAATGTGTCTAACCCAGAAGCCAAAGAGTACACTGTTCAACTGGAAAAATTCTGCTTTTAAATCTTTATTTTAGCTAATTATTATTTTTTAATTAATTCAGTTATTGTTGGAGACAGACAATGTGGACTGTGTGAGGGCAAAGAGAAAACTGATCACGCTCTGAAAATACATACATGAATAAATAAATAAGTCAATCTGAACAGTATCACTGCTTTGTGAGCGAGAACAGAATTACAAAACAAGAGCATGCTGTACAGCTTGCTCTGGCATTTCTGAAAACAATGAGAAATTAATTTGCAGGCCTTTATAAAAAAGTTAAAGTCAAAGTTGACAATGTTCAGATTTACTAAATATTTATCAAAAATAAAACTATTTGAACTGAAATAAATACATTTATCAACTGAACTTACTCCAGTACACTTACATTCTTTAATTTATTCATTTTATTGGTTTCGTATTTATTCTTGCCCTTTCCGATTTCTATGTTTGATTTTCTACTTACCTGCAGCAGGTTGGGGTTATGAAAGTAAAAAGGTCAGAGGGAACCTTTTGCTCTTTTGGCATGGAGTCAGTCCTCACAGTTCAGCAAAAGGTAGGCACTCAGCACATTTAGGAAATTACAACTGTAATTTGGATGGCTGCGTAATCTGCTCCCATTAATTAGCTTTCTTTTGTTTGCTGTGCTAAGTTTTCTCTGTCAGCTCATACATCGCTACAGGCCAACATGTAGAAGTCTTAAACGTCTTTCCTCTTCTGTCTGAAAATTTCAGGCCTTACGACTGTCATTAGTTACCATCTCCACTGACACATTTTCAAGAAATGTACACATTATACACTTAATACGTCCAGGATGGTCATGCAAAATTGGCTTAGTGCTCTGGAAGAAGCTGAGGAGAAAAAAGCAATTCCAAAGGGGCACAAATCCTTGTCTACAGACAATTAACTATAGAATTAGGCCATTTCATGGTACATTTAAAACATTCCCAGGGATCATGCACTGATGTAATTATGGAGGTCCTTAATGTAAATGTGCAATTCTGTCTAGTATCAGTAAATCTTTACAAGATTATGGTGAAAACTTGGTCCCACAGTACTTCCGGTGTTTGTTTCAGATGTTTGTTTCAAAGATAAAGAAAGCAAAATAACACCTTAACAGGCTCCTGTCCACACATCCAGCTGGTCAGATGACAGAGACCTGTACAGAATTGCTGCAGCACTGCGGTCTCTTTGGGTTTTTGTTGCTGCTAGCCCATATTATCCTGTAGTGGTCACATGAAGCAGTAGGAGAGATGTTTTTTTATATATTATTCTATGAGTAATTGAAACATTTTGGACACTAAAATATGTCTTCTGAGTCATGCTATTAAAACAGGTTATTCACTTTTATTTTTAGGCAGTGATGTTGAGTCTGTTTTCAAAAAGTGTGGAAGCCTGCCATTCTCCGCAGGTGCCTGGATATTCATTTTATTTTATTATTATTATTTTTTTTAATAACTTCATGTGATTTGTATCGTGTCAAGATGCAAGTTACTTTGTTGAAAAAAGGAAGCAGTAGTCACCTCTTCACCTATTATTGAAATTAAACAGTGTCCATGCTGTAATTAAACAGGCAATGTGGCTGGAAAGGGTTTGTCTGTCCCCTCTTGCATACAATTATATTCCAATTAGAACCCAGAATATAAGAGCAGGAAGAGCTCAGAGCTGTGTCCACGCTTCGTGTCACAGTCAGGACGACAGGATTCAACAGCCAGATGTCCAAGGCAAACTCAGATCTTAAGAGCATAAAGTTTAACAGGTATGTTGATATTGGTTTCCATTACCATGCTTTTTAAATTTTATTAGGCAAAATAAAGAATTTTTTAAAAAGATCAAGTAAATAGACATGAGCTCAACAACTAAGATATTTTTAATCTGTTATTTGGGTTATTCAACCATGTGATTTGTGCAAAGCGACAAATCCTTGTTTACAAACAAGGAACTATAGAATTAGGCCATTTAATGGTACATTTAAAACATTTCCAGTGATCATAGAAATCAGCTCCTCAAGTGTTTCAGGAACTCTTGGTCATTCTTTGAAAAAAATGCTTCTTTAGCAATGCAGACACTGACGTTAGCGTGGGGGACGTCTGTGCTACTGCAAGATGTTTTGCATTGAGATGGTATCTGAGTAGCTTTGGCAAAAGGCTAACTCTTTTATGGCACAACTTGCACACAACAATACTCTTTTCCATCGTCCCATTAGATTGATTTTTGGAGCAAATGTTAACCCCCCCAGTAGCCTACCAAGAGAAGCAACTTTGTTCTCCATCAGTGTTGTTAGTCGATGTTGTTTGTCCATCAGGTTCACGGATGTACCAGAAACAAAGACCTTTATATAGAAAAAAGGAAAATGCATGAAAGTAATTGCATGAAAATCATTTAACAAGCTAAAATTAAAAATTATTTAATCGAAATAACACATCAACATGCTGACCCTAATTTTTATGTATCCTTTGTCACTAAAAAGCATCTCCAAGTTACATTATTAAACAGCTCAGTAGCTGTTCTCTCCAACTTTTCCTACTGGATGTTAACCCTCAATAATTGCCTCCATTTTGCTCACAAGCTGACAATATGGCATCTGTTTTAACCGTCCTTCCATCCATGACTTTTTCATTATCTTGAAGTGACTTTTTTTTAATCACATGTTGTTCTGGAGCGACGAACTGTAGATGGATTTATAGACTCTGAGTAGAATGAAATAAAACAAAAACATTTTGACAGGTACAGCGCTGTAAGGCAGTTTTACTTTCACAAGTGAAACATGGACTGATGTTGGGGAAGAAGGGGAAATTTAAACAGTTACTGCACTTACTCCACAGATATAGAGTTGGCTTTTGTGGTGACACCAGGTGTTGGGAGAAGTGGGAGTGCAATAGCTAGAGTGAAAAATTACAACATATAGCTGAATGCTGTCAGAGTTTCAGTCGCAAAAATGACCATTTTTGTCACAAGCGGTCATTCAGCACTTTGGTTAACTATGAGGAACAGGATTTGGCATGGAGTGCTTTTAAATCCTTGGATAGGGCTTTTTTTTGAGTGAACTTCTATTTTTAGTTAACATTCATCTACCGCCTTACTGTACAAATTTCTGTACAAATTTTCACTCTATGAACTAAATTTCTTGCTGGAAACTTTGGCAGCACTACTTTGTTCTTGGGTGACTATTGTTTTATGCATTAATGTTTGCTATTGCCATTTTCCTTTTGCATGTTTTACAAATGTCAAACATTTGAGTGTATAAAACAATTTTAGAGCTACAAGCTTGAAGACAATTAATTAAGCCAAGAAATAAGCGGTGATACAGTATATGATCTTAACACAAATAATCAGGAGTTATGTTGGCGGTATTATATTCCTACTGGGATAATTCACAGATTCTGCTGCAGTAATCAGAAGCGTTTTTCATTGTGTCTAAATAAACACAGGTTTTACGATCAGCACTTACCCCTAAGGACACAACATTTTTAGCTTTATACACAATTTAACAAAAGAGAGCTCACATGGAGGGCAAACTGACAACAGCTTAAAGCAAACGATTGGCCAACTTTGGCAATTTGTAACCTTACCCTAAAATTCACCACAAAAATATGAAAGACTTTTCCCTTCACAAAGAAAAACAACAGCAGACCTATTCTGCATACACACTTGATCTGTATTTCAACCAAACCCTGAATATGTCTCTCCCTCTGTGTTGTTGGAACGCTGCGTTCCCCTAACCCTCGCAGTTCAAGCGCTCACATCAATATGCCGAAGGTGCTGCAGCAGGATTTAGGCACATCAGCAGGGCTGCTCAGATCTCAGTATTGATCCTACTGGGAAAAGGGTTGCAGGTTCAACTCTAGGTCACCCACGGGGGTCACAGATGAGGTTGCGTAGACAGTGAACAACCCTTGGAAGTAGTGGCATCTTTGGCATGGCAATGATAAAGGAGATTATGGGATGTTTCACTGGTTCAAAGAGGAGAGAAAAAGGTGATCTATGCAGGCTGCTGATTGGTGGCAATGATTATATTCCTTAATATATGTGCAGATGTGTGCTGCTATGACATGAAGCTGCGTCGAAAGAGAGACAGATGCAAAGTTTTCCCACGGTATTCAGCATACATGCCAGAAAAATAAGTCATTAAGGGAATATAAAGCACACATGTGATCAAAGCAATGGATGCTCATTAACCATACCAGAAAGCAACACTTTTATGTAGACGAACATTCGCCCACAGACACAGAACAGAAAAATATCAGCTATTTAAACCTTGTGAAAATCATTGTAGGGAAGAAAATAATCATAACGCTGCTCATCAACATACAGGTTAATTTTCTCTGCACTTTACGCAGCCAAGGAAAGTAGACGAGATAATTAGGTGAATTTAGAAGACGTAATCAGTCCCAACACACACCCTCCATGTGCTGGTTCTGAAATATTAAATTCATCAAGTATGACATTAATATAGAAAAGGAGTGAGCCAAGGACAGATTGCTTCAGGTCCTACATACTGGATCTAGGTGCTAAAAAGTCCCAAACATAAAGATAACTTACTTTAAAATAGTTATTTTAACTACTTAAAATGATTCAGATATAAATCTTTGGTTTGTTGAGTCTTTTGGGATCTATATATATGCAGATGAGACTTGCCTTCCCCTTTTGCTGATTTGCAGAACACTCTTCACTCTCCCTGTAGGATGAGTAAACCTACTGCTGCTCTAATGAACATAACAGTCAACACCTGGAAAATTACCTTAGAAAGAAGCAGAAAAGGAGCACTTAGAGAGTCATTTTTAAATTAGGAGAACCTGAAACAAGCTAAGGTTGTACTTGAGAAGGGTAGAGCTTCTTAGTAAGATCAAGTTACAATCTGTAGTCAAAAAGATCATGAGGGTTTTTCTAAATAAATTAGGAATATTGAATTATAAATAGATTAACGTAAAAGGAAGTTATTGGCAGAAATGTTCATGTCCTTAACTAGTGGCTCTACGGCAGCAAAACATGAAAAAGGTCCTGGGTTCTTTAAGTTATTCACCATTGCATTTGAAGGGAGACTTGCAAAATATGGATATAAGCATTAATTAACCTTTTAATTAACTAAAGCTACATTGGGATGGTTTAGATCCAGCCAGATTTTTGCCCCAGTCCAGACTTAAATTCAGTCAAAGATCTATGGTTTGCTCTCCATTCAGCCTGACTGAGCTTGACCGATGAGGTGAAGGAGAATGAACGTCTCTAAATGTACAACGCTGGCATAGATTAACCCTTGCAGCTGTTCCAGCCATTAAAGGCAATGTGAAACATTGCTACAAAGCCCAATCTCAAAGAATAAAAATCGAGAACTTGTTAATTCATTCATGATTTTTAATTGCAACTCAGTGTTGTGAAACGTAAATAACGTTTAATTACAGCAAGAGGTCAGAGTGTGTTTAAAATTATGAAAGGTAAAGCAGCAGCAACAAATGTCTATTTTATTTTTGCTTTAAGGAGCATCAAAAACACACAACACTGAGCAACTATTGTTTTACAATCCAAACATGTAATTGAAAGTTTTCAGCTCACTGAACTAAATCCAGACTTCACAAAAACACTGTTACACCTAAAGGCATAAACAGTGCATGATGATGAATGGTTGGCTAAATGTCAGCAGTGATAAGGACCCTTTCTGACTCATAATGAATGTAGGAAGAACTTGGTTTTCTCCCTTTTATTATGAGTGTTATTGCGCTCGGCATGGATACAGGTAATAGGTATGCATACATATATGTGTATGCACATGTAAGAGTTCTTTCAGAATGAACAGAATAATGCTGTTGTTGAAAAAAAAGTGCCTAAGCCTACTTTTCGGATTCAGAAACCTCACTTTGTGCATTTTCCCGAAACACTAAGTGCCTAAGTGAGCCCTCACGGTGAACTAATGCTGCTCAATTAGGTAGCTTTATGCTAAAATAGCTACTGTTCCATTACGCAGCTGTCTGCTTTAGACCACAGATGCTCAGAACATATTTTAGGCTGATGAATTTAACCATCCTCTTCAGTAGTTCAATTTGCTGCTCTCTGTATCTCTTCTAGTCTCTCTGTGTATTTCCATCACCTTTTTTTTTTAGAACATTCTTACCTCTGCCACCATCTCTTATTTCCCTCTCATCACGTTCAGGCTGCTCTCTGCCTGCTTATCTTCCGCTCTCCCTTTCCTCTGCACCTTTTTTTTTATTGAAAACACAGCTCTGTTTGACCCAAGGTGTCACATTATAGACATAGCATAGTCACACAGCCAATTAGCAAGAGCTCTAACATTATTCAGAGTGAAACACAAGAACAGTCAGATGATAACTTGATACTTTCTCTGAGGCATGAAAGTAGAACATCGCATTTCCTTTGGCTTTAATGTATAAGGATGTAAACAATACATCAGCTTGAACTTTTGCAGGGTTTTCAAAGTACGGGGCATTTCACCAAAGAGGAGCCGTGCAAGGTGCCTTCTGATAATATTTACTTATTTGTTAAATTAAGTATGGTTGCAAAATGAAAAGTAAGTATTTCCTGCACTCATCAGAGCTCCACTGACATAAAAGAGAAGTTTGGAAAAAAGTTTGTTTCCTTAATAGTGTTAGGAAAAAAGGGTTTCCTGATGTGAAAAGCCATTTCGTCTGTAAGGACCAGTTTCTTTTTTGTTCTTGTTTTTGTTTTACTCAGAACTTATTTTCCCATAGCCTTGCAGTTTACCTTCTTTATGTGTTTCCACCGTGGGATCAGAAATGGTGCCATTCGGTTAAATTATGTCCACTTATCCTAAGCAGGTCACTATTTCTGCAGAGTCTTGTCCAGTGTTGCTGAGCTGCTGAGTGTGGAAAAGGCTCCCATAAGAAAATGGGATTACCAGCAAAGCACTTAATCTTAACTTCTGTAAATTCCCCACAAACTCCACTGAAAGTTATACCTGTAACAGTTTTTAAGGGATTTTTGTGATACATACATTATGGCGGGATGGAGACAAAGACGTCGATGGGATTTCAAAACGGTGCTGCAAAAACTTGAGATCATTTTTCAAGCATTATCTTGAAACAAAATTAAAAACACTTCATAGCACGAGGAAGTTTGTCTGTGAGTAGTTTTCTCATTACGTGATGCTCAAGGAGGTTTGTAATTGTAATATAAACCTCTTAAATGCTTTAAACGTTAATTAAACTAAACCCTCTTTCTTCAGGTGTAAACAGATGTCAATAATTTAAATATGTTGCAATTAAACTGAACAGAAATTATGAGCTGATATGACAGAATTTGACAGAAGTAAACAATGGTTATAGGAATATAGGGATTCAGCTTGAAAGGTTTTGAGACCCACTGAATTTTGGGACATTTTGCTAAGATGGGGGAAAATCTGTTAGTTAATGGATCACAAACTACAGTCAGAGGAGACCCTTCATCATTGACTTTGAAATCCACTCATATATTGCAATAACTTAATAACATTTGTAACCTACAGTTAATATTCTTCAAATAACCTGCGCGTCAGATTCTAGTCCATGTGCTTTTAGCCCTCTTTAGAGTCCAATCAAGAGCTAAGACATTGCACCAGACAACCATTCACTTCTACAAGCAGTTTTCAATTCAGTTAACTTACATTTATTTGAACCGCATGAAGAAAGTTTGCTATTGAGGATTTGATCATTAAACTACATGGGGCCACTGAGCCATTCAATTTTTACTTTAAGCCAACAGTGATGGTCTCTAAGACAAGTGGAGAGGCTGGAATCAATCAGCCAAATGAAGGATTTGAATCGACATGCTGTGCCTCCGCTATGCATATGATGAGAGAGAGGAGGGAAAAATGAGAAGGATCATATTAGATACTTGCAGTTTTGCCAGCTCCAGTCAGTGGGAAAAAAAAAAAATCCTCAGCTACAGTTTCATCATAGAACAGAAATAAATGGGGCATAGAGTCAGGGTGAGAGGAAGAATGGGAAAGGGAGAGCATGCAGTGATGAAAGCACTTTCAAAAGCAGACATCTGCATGACAGGCTAGAAGTTCCAGAAAAATTACAGCGCTGTAAAGAAGTTTTAAATAATATTTGATTTTCCAATCTCATCATAGATTTCAGTTCGGGAGTTCATTACATGTCTGTGAACGCAAAAATGTGACTGTTTTTATTTGCCAAAAAATAAATAAATAAATAAATAAATAAATACTATTTTTTTAAAAATAACAGGGTGTAAAAGAGCATAAACACCCAGAGAGAAGTGAAGACTTAAATAGACCGAAGAAATGTGACAAGCTTTTCTGGGAGGAATAAAATCACAACATGCCAAATACTCTGAAAATTACAGTTTTTTTAATGTCAAAGAGTTGTCAAACAAAATAGTGAAATTATGTAGATTATCTTGTTTTTCTCTGCAAGAAATTAATAGCAAAAGATGAGATGTTCAGATTACTCGACACAATAATAACAAAGCAGCACAGTCTTACTTGTGGAGAGTAATTGCACTGCATTAGACATAAGAGTCTTTTCTGAGATCAACAACGACTGGATAAAACTCTCACCATATTAAGCTGTACTGTTTCATCTTTACCTTGTAACTTATGAACAAATTTCACCCACAAAACCAGTAGTACAAGTATTGTTCACATTAGAATAATAAAACTTTTCTTCAATACAATATTTAACTTATGCAAGAAAGTGCAATTTGTGTGTGTAAAGAATTGATTTTCAGCTGTATACCTATTCAAGTTAGGATGCAGCTTGCACTAGGGAAAGGAGAAAAACAATGCTCAGAAACTCTGCTGGAATCAGAGGGAACATGCAGAGAGAACAATCTGCAGACAGATCTGGTTTCTAAAGCTTCATACAGTGAGTGAACTTCCAGTGAACTGTGTGGCTGTGTACTGAAAACTGATCAAGTGGAATGGGGGGAAACTGTTAGCACTGGGGAAGCTTCAGAGGAGCCGAAATTTTTCCATTAACACACGAAAGGTGTTTTTGCAACAATTACGCTCATCAAATGCGTGAACACCATCAAATGTAATGAATATTTTCCATTTTTCATAAAATATGAATAAACGGGGATGTTTTTTAATCCCTTCATCATGTATTATTGATGCCTTGTTTCCCCTTTTGTGTCTTACTATTTATGGTATTGTTGCAATCCAATGGGTCAGGAGAAGTTTGATGCCAGTAGCAACAACCAAATGCGGCTAGCGTAAATGTGCTTGTATATAAACTGAGTCCTTGCATATGTTGACATGATATTTAAAATAATGACCCACGAAGGCCTTTTTTTTCTTTTTTAGCCTTGCTACATGACTGCGATTCAACGGTGCATCCAGATACAGAATTGCCTTTAAGAATCTGAAACTTTACTGTACTGTTGAAAACAAATGCTTGCATACATTAACATGAATACAATTCAAATTATAGAGTTAAATTTCACAATAATAAAGATGTATACTTATTTTCCAAATTTCCTCATCAATTGAATGATTTATCTCACTTACATTTTTATTGTTTTATTACCAATAACCACTTTGTATGTGTTAATTTGATCATTTTGTGTGTTTTTAGTGATGTTTGTGTTTCTGTTCTCAGCCTCTCTAAAACACTGACTTACACCTATGCAAAGTGTTTTATAAATACAGTTTTACATTTAGATACTCAGAAACTTTAAGCTCACTATGTCATGTGTTCTAAGCTTCTAAATCTGATATGGTTTACTTTACAATGTTTTTGTTAATTGCAGGTATACATGCTGCCATATTTTAAAGGCAACACCCTTAACAAGGAACAATCTGAAGAAATCAGGCAACATATCAAAAAGAGAAACGTGGGCCTCCACAAGCCAGAAATGATGTGAAAATGCTGGCTGAAGGTGGTAATGGTGTCCACATGAGAGGAGTTCAACCCGAGTTGGGATGAAAGGCCGTTTAGAGAGGAACAGGCCATTTTCTCCAAAAGCAACATGAAAAGCCAGATTACGGCTTCTAAAGGTACTCAGGGACAAAGACACAGGAGACATGTGCCATTGTCTTATCATGAAATCGAAGTGTTATGGTCTTAACGGCCATTGTTACATTTGGAGGAAAAAGCGGCAAAGCTGGCAAGCCTGTAAACACCATCTCAAATGTGAAGTACAGAGGTGGCATCATTGTATTATGGGGTCGTTTTACTGCAGAGTGAAGAGCTGAACTTCATAAACATCCACCCTTCTGTCCATATGTGAGAGGCCTGCCTCAGATCTGCCAATCTCCTTTGCATTTGAATGGATGATGCATAAATACTGGAATTTTGACTAGAAAAAGATCAAAATAGTACATTAAACAAATGTACACAACAGTCAAGTGAACTGATTGATTTTCTTTTGTCATTGTTAGTTTTTTACTTGTCATTATGGCAAGTTAGACACAACCTCAAGTGTGACTGAACATCACTGCTTTAGACAGTGTATGTAAATATCCGATTTCTGCTGACCGTGTGTCTTGCATTTTGTTGTACTTGGGGCTTTCAAGGTAATCAATCAGTCAGGAAATGAGATGAGAAATAAAAAGAATGGTCAGGAGGAATAACAATGTGTACAAGAGGCGTCTGCTCCACCTTCACGCCACACACCGCCACTGCCTTAAATTGTTTTGACACCATAAAAGTTTTGACATGATCTCACTGCTCAGTATTTATTTTTGCATGTGTGCCGTTGTTACAGAATCTGTGCAGGGATACAATAATGACATCACTCACTGTAGTCCTACGTAATGCAGACTCTCAGCTCTACGCTGATGAAGATTCACTCACCTCAGCATGCTGAATACTTGAAGTGGCTCCAGTGGCAGGGGAGTTGACCCTTCTTTTTGATTCATTTGGAAAATAATAATCAGGAACTCATATTCTGTGTGTGGATTTTTGAACTTTCATCCACAAATCTTCAGGCAGTTGTCAACTGCATGAAAATTGACAATAGCATCAGAAAAAAGTAACTTACTTTTTCCTAATGCAATAGCACACTGTAAATCTTACTCCTTTCATAGAGTGCATTATTAACAACATCTATTTTATATTATATTTTTTACAAATATAGGCATCTGAACTTGATGTTTCAGAAAGCCTGCTTTACTTCTTCCCATTTAGGCCGTGGTAAAATACGTCTTCAGTTATACATTCATGTCAAAAGAAACACTGTTTCAGGTGGCTAAAAGGTAAAAAAAAATTCATAGAATTTCCTAGATAATGCCTGATTTAAATTTTTAGCATATAAAATGAGAAAATATGTTAAACAGCCATGTTTAACATATTAGCTATGTTCTCGGAGCATTAAATTTAAAAAGAGTATCCATGCATCACTGGGTACATTATAGGTTTTTATGCATGATTTTACAACTCTGCAATCTCTTGCCATATGGCCGTTGTTACAGTTTAAGCACAAGGCCAAGTGTCATCTTGTCACTGCACACAGTGTGACCAAAAGAAAATAAAAGGCATCAATAGGAAAGGATGTGTAGGTTGACCCGTGACATAATGTGGCGTGTCATACCTACAATGTTTCATCACACCAAGCTGCAGGGTGTCATCCTTTTAAAGTACATTGCATGCAGTGACACACAACACACCCAAAATTTGTTGTAATGACACGCAACAGGACTTGGCGCATTAATGCTGTTCCACAGGACCAGACTGATTTACTCACACAAAATATATCTTGGGGAATGAAAGAAAACAGCTTGAAAACAGACGGATTGTATTTTGAAAAAGAGAAGACAGACAAAAAAGTTCATATAAATCTTCACAGAGAACAAAGGCTGACTGGAAGACAGAGAGACAAATCTGAAATACAAAAGCCAAAGAGCTCTGTCGTAATGTTGCACCCTGTGGACATTTATCGAGTTTTTATGCACAAGAATGAATGAAACTTCAATTCTTTTAATCATTTCCTACACTCATTAGCTGAAATCCAAACTTAGTATATCTGAAAAAAAAAATAAAGAAAAGTCAAAGATAAAGTACTCTTTAATTAAACTTAAATGAAAATAATTATATATCTTTTTTTTAATTTGCTGGTTTTAATGTCCAATATCACAAAAAAGTGCATCCACATTTTCCAGTTTAATTTAACAGAGCAGGATAAAATTAAAATTACTGGCTTCATAAAGAAATATATAAATAAACCCGCCTAATTTAGGGTTGTGTTCCTCTTATCTAGATTGCCCATAAATACAGAAACATACTGCTTCTGCCTAGTATCTGTCTTTTTTTATTTTTTACTTTTTTTTTTTTTTTTTCAGGGCCACTCTGGGACGAAAGTTATGCTTAGAAATACACTCAAATAATGTAAATACTCTCTCATTTAAAATAGTTTCAATAGTATAAGGGAATGTTTTTCAACCCTGGTCCTCAAGGCACGCCGTCCTCGGTGTTTTAGACTCTTCCCTGTTTCAATCCAAATGATTGGAGTTCAGCAAAAGCCTGTTAATCAGCCATCAATTGAAATCATGTGTGCTGATGCAGGGAAATGCATAAAACATGCGGAGCAGTGTGGGCCAGGGTTGGGAAAACACAAATGTAAGGATTGCTTTTAGGCTGAATTCTTAATACAGCTTAGTACGCCTTTCTTATTTAACTCAATAAGTCTAGGGGCAAACAAATATATATGTGTGGCTAAGTCCAACATGATCCATGCATCAGATGGTTTAAAATTATGATTTTTCATTAAGACATTTTCAGTATGTAGCACGGCTTTGTGACCAAGTCAAATTGCAGGGAATGAAAAAAAATAGATAAATTTGGCATTCAATCTAAGAACTTGTATAACAAAAATTCCTGCTTTTCACCTGCTATGTTTTTCATGAGCAGGTGAACGGGGTCAACATACAGACAGACGTTAAAAATATAGAAGACGATTACCCCTAGAATGTTAATAAAAAACTAACAAAAACGGGTTCATTTTTTGAAAGGACAGACTTCCACAGCTCAGAGAAATGAGCTAAGTGAATAAGATAAGCCTAAAGGGTTTATGCATAGTACAAGTCAAGACCTTTCTTTTAAACAACTCAAACTCCCAACTTCAAATTAGTTTCACAATAGATTTTTCAAATGGTTTCTTTGACCCCTGGGCTACACATAACATTCTTTACAATTAAAATGATAAAGCTGAAATTAAGATAATTAATTCAGCAATGGTCAAACAGGTAATAATGTAAAAAAAAAACTTAATTATCTGCTTGTCTTACCACAAAAATTGGAATTTGCAGCCTGTGATTGTACAGACAGAGGAAGATTTCTAAACAGATACCAAAACTAAATCAGAATCTGCATATTGAAAACACCTTGAGCAAGTGCCGCTAATGTCACGGACCATTATGAGTGATGCAGTCATTTATTTGCACATGTGTGGTTTAAAAATATCGAACGGTTAAATGTTCTTACCATTATGAGAAATGGTATCGCAAGGGACCCAGCATGATGAGAAATATAATGTTCCTTAATGTTCCATACTCTGCAGGCCTATTTATAAATGCAAATTCAATAATGGGCTGAAAAAGTGTGCATGGGTTTGTTTATAAGAGGCCATATGCTTGTGTATGTGAGGGAATATAATTGTTTGTGTGTGTGTGGGGGTGTGTGTGTGTGTGTGTGTGTGCGTGTGCATGTTTGAATGAAGAAGAAACACTTCTGCAAAGAGTCCAAATCTATTTATATGCAAATTGGATTTTGGTTAAACGGTTAGGGATGCCGCATGGGTTGAGTCCCCTCGATGAAATGGGGCTGGTCATAAATTATCCAAATAAGTCACGAATCTGTCAATTTTGGAAACATTTTTCAATGGGAGTGTAGCTGAAGTAAATATTGAGTTAGAGGCCCACAGTGATTGTTCTCTGAAAAAATGAAGCTAATTGGACAACATACTGGTGAAAGGTTTAGTTTGTGCCGTTTCCACTGAAAAGGAAGGAAAAAATTGACTGGCAAAGAAAACATGAGAGCCTTGGCCTACGAGGTTGCATGTGAGTTTTTTGACATGTTGGGATCACATCCGTGAAAGGATTTATTCCATGACCCAGCAGACAAGAATCGGGTCTGTAGTTTCACTTCAAACCCTCTATGAGAGCAGCTTTTGTTTTTCTGAAATGTCTGGCTAATACCGCACTTTGCATGACAGGGAATTGTACAAATAGAGAAGGTAACTCATTTCCGTGCAAAGGTAATTGCGACACTTTAGTGGTTTCTTGCTAAATTGTTTTTAAATGCTCATTTCCCAGCTGTCCCACATTACTACCACCATGTGTAGCACATCTTCACCAGAGTGTCTCTTCACAATCTGTTGAATATGACGGTATATGGAAGGCTTCTGTACTTCCACCTTCCATTTCAGACCTGCTGTGTGGGAGGAATACCATCAAGACTTTAATAAGTTGCTTAGCAGCATGAGACAATGCAGATGAGAGGGGCTTCTGTACAACTTGCTGCACACTTCTAAGCATGCTATTTGGCACAATAATTTGATTCCAGGGGATTCCTCAGCAAGCAGGAAGTAGGAATTCTACAAATGAAATTCAAAATCTGCGTGTTTTACTCTTAGAGCTGTAGGTTGATCAAACTGAGTCTTTAAAGCTGTAGTTCATAATGTCACTCTTTACGTATGAATATAAAATTACAGTCTGAACCCTATGAACTGTATTTTGCATATAAACTCCAGCCTGAAAAACATACAATTTTAGTTGTTCAACTAGCTTCTGCACAATTTGGAGGTGTGTGTTCTCCACAGACAGACTATGACTATGGCACTAAATGTATGCCAGGGAATGATGGTACGGGTTAGAGCCCCAGTTAAACTGAAGTCCTTGAAGGGGTGCGGGTTTTAATGTTTTTATCTTTTTTAATCTTTTTCAAAATGTCTCTTTCTCACTGTTTATTCAATGTCACATGCTGTTTTTATTTTAATTATGTAAAGCACTTTGAAATGCCTTGCTGCTGAAATGTGCTATACAAATAAAATGTGATTGATTGATTGATATCGTTCACAGCCCACTGATTTGCTAGATTTGTTTAGATGCAGCTGCAGAAAAGGCAGCACAGGGTGCATGTAGCAGCTGTGTCATCAGAAGTGTTACAATAAATGACTTGAAGTGTTGCCAGTCTCGTGCAGGTATGGTGAGGTTGTTCTTTAGGCATCCGGCCAGTATAGCCAGTCTCCAACAATCAGTAAACACAGGTGCATAGGAATCGGTTCCCATCAATAAGACACTTCAAAACTGCTTCCAAGATCCAGATGTTACCATCATACTCAACCCCCATCGTCTCTCCAGAGGGGTTGTGTGCTATGTGGGGAACTCTCACTCTATATTACATTGACGATGTTCCTCATGCAGCCCAAAATATCTACAAAAGCTCCACTACAGATGATTCTTGTTCTGCTGGGTTTTTCTATATCATTGTGTACCCTTTTGGTATTACATAGTTATGTTGTTCAAACACAGATGCCTGAAATGATGCTGGATTTCTTGGAGCACTTTGGCTATTTTCCTCAGTCAGTGAACTTAACAAGCTAGATATCCAAGCCATAGGTAAGGTACACTCACATTTTTGCACGTCTTTAACAAATTACGCAGTTAAAATGTGTCACACGACCCTTATTATGTTAGATAACCGACGGGTAAAGCAGACAGACACTTATTATTAGTGACAAAAGACCCATTTTGCTCATCTGTCATCAGCTCGCACTCAGCTGGTCAGACATGTTACAATCATCCACTCTTTCATGCATGAATATCAGTGCACAAATACAAGGACATCCAGTCCATGTCACATCCTCTACATGCAAACTACAGTCAGAAATGCACAATCACACACGCATACACCCACACACACACATAGTATGTCTTTCTGTCTTCACAAAGACATTGCTTTGACTTCTACTACATTTTTTTATTAATTTCTAAAGCCTAAATATGACCCTTATCCCAAACTTAACCATTACCAGTAAATGCCTAACACGAAACCTAAACCTAACCCCCAACCCAAAAACAGCACCTCTGCTGATAGGGTCCAATAAAGAGCAGTGGATCCTCACAACATGAATATTTGTTGGGGAAAAGATACCTACATATTTTTACATATATGTGGCCTCATATCAAATACAGGGACACACACACACACACACATTTGGATATAACGATGTCTTCCAGGTGTCACCATGCTTAGAGGACAGATACACAAGTGACCTTTTCTAACGTACCTTAGATCAGTTCACACAACTGTAATCTAGTTTTTTAAAAAAACAACTTTGTTTTTGATTTTCACCAATAGTAGAAATACAATTATTGGAAAAATTAGGACAGAAAAGCAAGCAAACTGTTTCAGCCTCCCCTGAAACTGGTGAGTTGTGTAGCTGTAAACCTGCTGCAGAGAAATGTCAGTTCCTGCAGATTTGTCTTATTGGTGGCTCTTTGAATAATTGATGCTGCTGGCTGAATATAGCTGTACGATCCATTTATCCTAAACATAGCAGAGTTGTCATTTACCTCAAACTGTCATTTATTGTCCAATGTGTTTCTCCCCGACTTTTCTTCCCAGGTAGCCGTCCATCTTTAATCATTGCTCACGCAGGCCATTTAGCTTTTCATTATAGACGCAGCAGGAGGAAAATGACAAGGAAACAGTATGTGCAATGTACAACACAGTCTTACTGGTACGCACACACACACACATATATATATATATATATATATATATATATATATATATATATATATATATATATATATACAGTACATTTACAGGCATGCAAAAACTTGTTAAATGATTAAAAGCTTAAATAAATAGAATAACAGTAAAGAAAATGTGCATCTTGAGTTAATATTCACCCAGGTTTGGCCCAGTGTGTATCTCCTGATGGATTTAATACAGCACACACCTGTAGGCACCCATCAGTGGGATCCTATGGTCTATAATTACACCTGTTCCCAATAGCAGTCATCAGCTATTGACAGCACTCGGGCTGATGTTAATTGCACACCCTTGACATTTAGACAGCTCAGTACTTCTTCTCTACAGACACACAGAGATCCACACACAAGCATTCCTTTTCACAAGTTTTTCACATTGCCCTGAGTTGTCTGAAAAATGTCTAAGAGGGAATATATGCTGTAGGTGACAGACAGACATTTGAGGCAGGCATTCAGCCAGTGACCTAGAATAGAAAAATTAAATATTGATGTGCAGCCAAAGCCAAAGATATCAGGATTGACGTGATTTTCTTTATGAATTGATTTACTAGACGTGTGTCTTTTCAGTTTATAACTGTTTACAGACTGCCATTTAAACAACTCTTTAGCAAATAGCAGTCATGTAAAATCTAGTCTGTTGCAACAAATTTGGGCATAGCAGTGAACTACATATATAGCAAACTGAACTAAGCTATGAAACAATCCAGTTACGTTCAATTTATTGTTCTAGTTGGTTAAAAGGTTTTCTGTCTAAGGAATCCCATCAGATTGCATTGAGTTACTGCATCACATTTAGTCTTGTTTACTCCTGGCTGTTGAAGTGAGTGAACACCAAGGTGAGATCCGAAGAGATGTCCGAGGCGTTCAGAAAGAATATTCTTGCAGCTTCAGAGCCCGGTAGGGGAATTATAAGGTTCTCAAAATAAATTGAAATCAGCAATTCCTCCACACAGAAAAAAAGTCTACAGTCAGAAGAGACTCAAAATGACTGAAACAACATGTTAAAAGAAGTCTCCAAAAATCCTAACCTGCTATCATGAGGCCTAAAACTCCTATAAAATGTGGTCTTATTCGTTGTTTTAGTTTTGATTATTTATTTATTGTTTATTCACTTAAATCTTTCCATTTCTAATTTATCTCTTTTGTGTTCTATTATGTTCTATTATTAATATTTCTTGTCCATAGAAATATGGACAAGAAATGGACTCAATAATGTGTCCATTATTGTGTCCACAACAATGGACACAATCCATTATTGTGGATTGTGTCTCACAATAATGTTGTTCTTTCTACCTGTGGTTAGTTCCACTGAGTATCGTCTTTGTTTATTTTTCTCTCAGCCAGTTTCTCTTCACAGCTGTTATTCATCACCTTATTTTCCTCCGCCTCTGTTCTTCCTCAGCTGTTCCCACTTCTCTCTGATTAGCTCCTCTGGTTTCCCCGTCATCCCCCCCCCACACACACACACACACACAACCCCCTCTTTCCATAAAGCATTTTGGCATCATATCCAACATGTTCAACTCATCCTGCAACTCTTTTTCATCCAGTTACTACAACTATTTTTCTTGACATCAACACAACCCTGTTTTATTCGGATCAACTTGATTGATATGATATATATACACCGCTCTCTCCCTGTGGGTCCAAGCAGGGCATCAGCATCCAGCCGGGCATAAGCCAGGCTGGTAATGATGGAGGCCCAGATGTTAGCGAAGAGGAATGCTGTTGGGAAATAAAAGGCATCCAGTTTATCCCTAAATGCATCTCAGGCTGACTTGTTAACTTTTGGTGCTATGATATAGGCTGAACTCTGGCTGATAAATGTTCATATTTTCCAACAGCATATGAAGGCACAGTGGAAAATGCAGCCCAATCTGACCAACATAAAATCCACATTTATATTAGTAAATAAGCATATTGAATAAATGGACAAAACATTATTTATAAGATTAAATTACTGCATCTCCCTATACCGTGAATACTTTTGTTTTTCATTTTGAAGTAATTGTGTTTCTTCAGTTCCAGATGTAAATAGCCTCTTTGCAACACTTGACTTTTAAAAAGGTTGAGAAAGTTTAGTTATTTTATTTAGCATAAAACATGCCGTAAAGTCAAATGTATAAGATAAGAACATATGGATTTTCCTTTCTCATCACTGAGTTGGTTTGGATGGTACCAAAGTTGCTGCTGCAACTAAGCTTATGGTGAAGGTATTTTAAAAGTAAAATGCAGTAAGTACCTTGAGTCTTGGCTGTTTTAAAGTAGAAGAGTTCAGATTCTAAGGTCATTTAACAAAAGATCCAGTCATTACTATACTGATGACATCCAGAGAAAAGTTTCTATCCAGCTGTTTGAAACATGGAAAATCGTATTTTAAATTGTTTCCCTGCTGGAACAAGAACAAAACTGGGCTCCTGTGCTCCAATCAGCCAATCTGGATTTATTATCTACCCCTGAAATGGGGCTAAAAACTAAAGTAATGACAGCTTTGCAGTTGTTGGCTCTACGTTTTGGAGCTATTTACCTATTTCTCTTAATATGTGTAGTTGTGTGATACTAACAAAATAAATATGTTTTTTCTGTTTATTCCTATTGTTATTATTATTATTATTATTGTTATTATTTCTGATGCTTGCTGCAAACCAACTTTCTTGGGATATAAATAAAAACTGAACTGAACTGACCCTTTAATACATTATGTGGACTGGATGTACTTGTTCATTCAGTCCATACAAGTCTAAACAGCACTCAAATATGGATTATTTATATTGGACTAGCATCTGGGTAATATTTTAAGTTGTTTTTTTTTTTGTTTTTTTTTATGTGGTTTTGCTCTATAAATGTTAAACTTTGCTTTTTAATGTTTTGTAGTATGTTAATCTTACAATATGCCAAATTAACAAAATATACCTTTTTATTTTTTATGTTTGCCTTTTGCAGTATCACACCTGCAGCCCTGGTTTTCTACACCACTGGTGAAGCCACTCACATATGCTTCAAAGTTTAAATGAGAGAAAATACAGCACAAAATGAGATGCATTATGGAATAGTGCTTTGTTGCAGAATTATCTGTTTATTTCATGTTTTCTACTGTCTTTTTAGAAATCCGTGTGAAAGCAGCAGTGCTAACAGCATGTCAGGATAGAAGCCCAGCTTTGACTAATGACCTGGCACAGCAAAGGATTTCTCTGTAGGTATGTATGTATGTATGTATGTATGTATGTATGTATGTATGTATGTATGTATGTATGTATATACGTGTATCTACGGCATCCCATTCTTCATCTTCCAATAACTCTGAGATACTTTCATTTTTTCCTTAGAGTAGAATTCTATTTTCAGACTCTGTATTTCCATATTTCAGATCTTTGCATCAGGATAACGCTTAGTTTGACTTTGCACACGCGCTAGCGTGTTTGTGCGTGCTTGTGCACATATGCGTATTCAACACCTGTGACATTCAGATTCATTAAAACAGTCGTCACTGCAGTGGTCTCTGTGATTCGCATATTCTTAGGTTAAAAATAAACGCAGTCGTTGGTTGTGGGTAATTGGCTTTGGCTTTTTGAAGCTGAAGCTTTAGAAACTGAGCATAGCAGTGTGTTTCTGAACTTCAACTGTGAAAAGATGCAAACAAATGTACAGGCAGGTAGTGCAGAACAGAAAACAACAACTACGTCTCTTTTTTTCACAACCCGGAGCAGTTTTAGTAGTGCAAGAAATGGAAAAAGCTGAAAATCTTTTTTTTTTTTTTTTTCTTTTTTTTTTTACAACTTTGTGGGTTAATATTTTATTAACTGTTGCTCCAGTGAGGCTTTTGGTCAACTAATGTCGCAGCATAGTTCTGAACCCAGAAAAAATTTTCACATTACTTGAGTTTAATCAGCCACATGTGTGGCTGATTCAAGTTGTTTCTTTATACCTGACAATCTATAACATGGCTTAGATTCTCAAAGCATCATCCATAAACACTTAAAAAATCGTGGTGATATATGATTGCACTGTGTGCTATATGGATGTTGTGGTGTACTATTATTGTCATTTTTCGTTAATGTATTTATCTGCAGTTGTTCTTCCTGTCTGCAAAGCAAGTCGCCCCTTGGGGACAATAAAGTTCATCTCATCTAACTTAAGATGTTTCAGCTATTTATTGCTGCTAAAATAAATGCATGAGACTCGCTTGAACAGCACTCGGGATCCATTTGAGCAGTTAGTCATATGTCCCCCCCTGCTCTGCAAGGCTGTAACTGAGAATACTAATTCTTCCAGATTTGCAAATGCCATCTGTGTCTATTTTTGGTGAACACAAGAATTTAGTTGCTCAACAGCCTGTGGCTGTTATTTTCTGGTTCTCCTGCTTGTTGTGGGAATATTTTCCATTGGACTTAGACCTGGACTCTGGGGAAGCCAGACATACAGATGTGATCTGTCCTCACGAAACCACACTGTTGGAAGTCGTGCAAGATATTCTAAAAAGTACAACATATTCTAAAAGTGTGGCGTTTAAATGTAATCGAATGTAGTGGGCCCAAAAAATTTTCTTTCATCGGTAGCATTTTTAAATATGCAAGTCACCAGAGCCATCAGCCTTGATGTTCTACCAAACTATTACACACTCTAATTAATGCACCTGTAGCTCATAATATAACAGCTTGGATAATATTTTTTCAACATTTAGTCAAATGACTTGTCTTTTTTTTTCAAGCAATCAAGTTACAAATGGGGACTGCTGGTGTAAAAATTGTAACATTGCCCATCAAATGGAATATTGATTTGTGAGCAGTCAACACTTCTGAACAAATTTTATATTTGGCTCTCTTCACTACAGTTCAGCTTATATTACTTCTTTCAGATCATTGTGTGACAGTTTCCAGTGCTCTCCATTTCCTGTTGGCTCGATTTACTGTGGTGAAACGGTGGTTTCTGATGAGCAACTGGCTGACAGAAATCAACAACCATTCAGCTGGTTTCCAGGTTGGATGCTAGAGACTGAGGTTTTTCTAATATTTTTATAAACCTGTTAGACCACAATCAACCCAAGTTCTTGACAATACACTGATTTAACAATCCTGTGTACTCATTAGTTACAAAGCGATTAGCAACCTCTTTTTGTGTGGAAGAACTATGTAAGACTTTGAAGAAAGCTCCATTTGTTCCCCCCCCCCCCCCCCCCCCGGGGCCCCCCATCGCACACGTATTGTTTGCTTTTAGTTTTGTTTTTGTT